>NC_068912.1:88716172-89019202 GCF_023091745.1 Budorcas taxicolor | reverse complement strand
TCCACCCATGGGATTTTCCAGGCAAGAGTACTGGAGTGGGGTGCCATTGCCTTCTCCAGAGTCGGAGGGCAAGGAGGATGAAGACTGATTCCAACCTTAGATCTAAGCCACGTACTCCAGGCCCAGCTTTGCCAGCAACATGTAGGTATTTTCTATATCTGGTTCCCCATGTCACGTTTGCAGTTAGCTCAAAATGCAGAGAGAGAGGGACACACAAGTAAGTAACTCTTATGAAGATTCCCCAAGAAGAATCCAAATCATACAAATGGCAGTGGGGCTGAAAAGGACAAAAAGAGATTTCAGAGATACTGAAGGCTGGATTTGGGATCTAGATCAGCAGTACATCAGTGAATGATCTTTCAAAAATCACCACAAAACAAAACCACTAAAACACCTTTCAGTTGCCAAGAGGAAACCCTGGAATTTAGCACTAATATTTCTGTATTTCTTGATATTGTTGGTATATATTTATTTTTCATATAAAACTTCTTTGTGTCAAAAAAAAGACATGTTAAGACCATCTTCTACGTCCCAAGTATTTCAGTCTCTCTGATGAAAAATAATTGCTTTGAAGGGGGAGGGGCGGATGTTGTTTGGACATCCTTAATCAGCGCATTACCCGATAGGACATTTATTAAGGATAAAACATTTCTTTTATCCCAATAGCTGCCTCAGCAGTTGTTAAGATGAGAAGGGGGAGGGGAAAGAAAGCCTTTATCATTTCCTGATCTCTCTAGCAAATTGCCAATTTATGCACAGAATATTACAAATACTGCTGAATTATTTGAGCCTGGAATTAATTTAGAGAATCTTCTCCTTCTTTGAGTGCCCAGGGATTTGGCTTATCTTTATTTGCTGAAGGAACCATGTCACTGAAAGCAGTCTCAGGATTATTTCAAGTGAATGAATAATGAAATTGCCCGGCTTTCTAATGGTTTCCAAATTCCATGACTAGCTCTGGAAGCTCTTGTGGGCTAGTTCATCAGCTGGGTCCCCTCACTGTGGGTGAAGCACACTCAGACATGAAACAGGGGCTTCTGCATGGAGTAATTAAAGGCAGTGAGGAAAACCCAGTGTCACCAGGGTTACAGAAGGCTGCCTTGGCAAATGCAGAAAAGATATTTCATCCTTCAGACAGTATCATTAAGGTAACACACACAAAATAATCAATTACCAAAAGCGGCTAGTTTTTAATAATCCTTCACTAATGTGAAATCCCTTCATCATGTCAGAAATCATTGCTCTTGTCAGTGATAAGAATGTGCCAAAGAAAGGAGAGGACTTCTTGACTTTAAAACACAATAAACATAGGATCCAAATACATTACTGTTTTACACAAAGTTTCCTCTGTACCTTAGCTAACCTCCTAAAAATCCTCTACTCATCCATGCTGGTCAGTTATATAACCAGTAATCATTCTGGATACCCATTTCCTTTTCTTATCTTGCTAAGCCATGAATATTTACTGTGGAAGACAATACAAATACAGAAATGAAAACAAAATGCACACTTAATCTACAAAATCAAAGTGTACACATTTACTATCTGGAGTGTTTCAGTCTAATAATTAATTCCTCTACTCCTACCCACATACATACACACAGAGACGAAACTGAAGATTAAAATTGAAGCAGACATTCATTCTGCTTTTGCACTGAGATCTTAAGAATCTTGTCAAGTCCTTAACCATTTTAAAAAACTTATGGCATATGATACTCTATCTTAAGACCATAATACAGAATTTAAGAGACTACTGATTCTTTCTTAATTACTGAATCCTCAACATTCAAAACAGTGCCTGGCAGAGAGCAGGCACTCAATAAACATCGGATGAAAGGATAAATTAAATAGCATAAAAGAACAAACAATGAATGAAGGAATGGTTTTACCCTGAAAACACTGAAATAATTCAGCTGTACAATCCCACTGCTTCTCCTAGAAACCATTAGGTCAGAAGCAGGCACCATCACGATAAAAGTCTGGAGTTAATATAGTATGTGTCAAACCTGGTTATGAAATTGTCTTAACTCACTTTATTATATGCTTTATGTATCAATATATTCTCTGAAATCCAAACAACACATCTCTTCCAGGATGACAAGAAAAATCCAGGCCCTCTGTTCTGTTAAAAAAAAAAAATACTGTGTCTTTTCTTTAAGAGTATCTGGTCTCTTTTCTAGTCTACTGTCTAAATCAGAATGCTATCCCAGCATACTAAAAAGCCTGTCTTACAATAGTTCCGATAATTCTATTGAACTGGGACTTCAAGGCATTAAAATAAACAGTTATAAATATCTACTGATTAAGCATTAAACATAAGATATCATCAAATTGCTAAGTTCAAGGGGCTGCCATTTCCCGACTATTTAGCGCTTTTGGTGCAATTTTGATACATTTGCCTTAATGTGCCATTTGTGAAATGTATATCTTAAATCAGCAGTGAAATGAAACCAACATCATTAATTCTACAAAAATCAGGGAACTGCCACATGTATTATCCTGCCCTATGCAATATTATCAGCATGGTACTTCCCAGGCTGGATATTACAATTGCTCAATATTATCCCTTATTACTTTAAAGGCAATTTTACATTTCACATCCAAATTAATGGCTAATCTCAACAGACTTATTATGTTTAATTACTTTTTATTCCTGAATCCTCCCTTTCTCCCTGCTCATTCTTTCCTCAAATGATGGTCAAAAACTTGAGGTGTAATCAGAGAGCACAAAAGTTGTTACACGGTGAATGCTGATTAGAACAGAGGCAGGATCTGGAACTGAAGCTCTGCAAATGCAAGAGCAAAGTGTCTCTGAGACCTACAAAAAGGTGACATTTGATCAGCTGGAAAATTTGGCCAAGGACAAAATGTCTAGGTCCAGCTCTGTTTCTAACATGCCACATCCTTTAGCAAGTTGCTAAATCCCTCTGGTCTTTGGGTTCCATATTTATCTATCAGAGCCTCCCCGTATCAGAGCCAACATCACACCCACACACACCTAGGGTCCCTCAGGCCCTACCTTCAGCTACAGTTTTAGCTAGAACCGCTAGCTTGCACCCATCTGGCACCCAGCTTTCTGGACATGGCTGATCTTTTCAGATCCTGACCTTGTGCCTCACTTCCTGTCACCTTGCTTTGTCCTTCAGACTCAAATCTTTGAAGACTGTGGCCAGCTCTATATTCTGGTTTTCCTTCTTGATCAAGGTGTGAACTGATCAGCTTGGCTGTTTCTTGAAGTGGTACAAACCCTGGCCCTCTCTAGAAGCATCTAAGTCCAGCTCAGACTTCCTTAACCAGGTGGTCCCATTTTTCAAAGCAGCCTTCACTGACCCCAATAGTCTGGCAGTCATTGTTCCTGGACCAGACCCGTATCAGTCCCTGGGCCCATTCTGACGAAAGCAGGATTTATATCATTGACTTCAAAATCTTAGGGCCTGGCATTATTTGTCCTTAGAAACCTAGGCTCTGGGCCCAGCAGTCTTACCTGAGGTTCTTCAGCTGGCAGTCAAACCTGGGATCAAGAGGCCCAGAATGACTTCCCTGCACAAATCCTGGGTTCTGCTGGATTGCTCTGCCTACCACCCTAACCTTCTCTAGGATAGGAGTCAGACTTGAGCCTCTTTCTGATTCCATGGTCCTGCCTTCTCCTAACACACTGTGCAGGGGATATTAACACTGCCGGCAGCCTCCACAGTATTGACTCTTACCTCCATTCTCCAAAACTGTGCCCTGTCAGCTTCTCTGGAACTCTGAGAACTGACTAAATACCACCTGATGTAAAACTCGAAACTAAGCATAGCAATTGTTTTTAAAGTGTCTACAGTAGTTAAGGTACTTGCATAATCTCTTTTATGTATTCCCAACAATCCACATATGGAAAATGCTATTATCCCATTTTAAAGACGAAGAAAATTAGATGATCCAGGGTGCCACTGAAGTGAAAATTAGAGGCTGGACTTGATCCAGATCTTTTCTGCGCTGGTTGGATTCTCTATTTATATTAACTTCTTGTGGTGGCTGTAAAAAAATTATCCCAAACATGGTGTCTTAATGCAACAGCTATTTATTCTCTCAGAGTTATAGAAGCTAGAAGTCTACAATCAGTTTCACTGGGCTGAAATCAAAGTCCTGGAAATGCTGTGCTCCCTCCAGAGGCCCTGGGAGAGAATCCTACTCTTGTCCCTGCCAGCTTCTGATGGTTGCTGGCATTCCTTGGCTTATGGCCTCATCACTCCTATTTCTGCCTCTGTGGTTACGTTACATTCTTTTATGTCAATCTGCCTTAGTCTCCCTCTTTAAAAAAAAACATTTGTGATTGCATTTAATCTATACCTGAATAATGCAGGACAATCTCCCTAATGCCAGATCTGTAATTTAACCACATCTACAAAGTCCCATAAATGTTAACATTCACAGGCTCTTAGGATTAGGACATGGATACCTTAGGAGGTCATTGTTCAGCCTATCATATTAGTAAACAATCCATTCCCAACTTCCCTTCATTGAAAGCACTGGACTCTTTTTTTGGCATTGCGAATATAGTATTAATATTCATAAGAGTGAACTTTCTCAGTTTCCAGAACAATGTGCATGTATTTCTCACATCCAAGATCTCATATATTCTTCAAAGCATCAGGAAAGCAGGCATTAGCCTATTCATGCTACCACATGGGAAATCGAAGCTCAGGGGGACACAGATTTTCACTGAGGGTCACAAATTAAGATGGAAGCACGTGAGGCGTGCACCCAATAAGGTGAACATGAATGCTCTTCTGCCTGACCAATCACCATCGCTTCTCCCAGACCCTTCTCCACCCCATCCATTCCCTTCCTAGCTTCAGGAAATGCCCTCTCTCCTGCATTCCAAGCAGGTGGGGAGTCACCAGGGTACTCTGCGTGCTCTATTACCCAGAGTGGTGCTATTTGTCCTTCATTCCTAACACATCGAGATAATGATTTCAATGAGTTTTTCTCCCAAATCACTTCCCTCATCTATAAACTGCGTTACTTTTTCTCCTTGTAATTATTCTACATTTTTGTACTTTGAACTACATTTACCATCTGGCTAGCCCAATTACGCAAATGATCCAAATCCTTTTGATTCTGGTTAAACTGCTGGCTTTCCACTTCTAAAATCATCTGTGAACCTGGATGTGACACGGCAAGTCACAAATAGATGGCAGTGGGAAGGTGGGTGGTGGGATGAGGTGGGGGAGACATGTCAGGATGATGTCAGAGAAAGAATGGGAGGTGCAGGCTCGAGGTGGGGAGTGAATTCTGGACCACTCCCCCAGGAGCTGGGGAGTTAACTGTATGAATATCCAAATGCAGCAGGTTCAGCACCTTTGATGTCTCATTTCCTCATGCTACAAAGAAATAAATTCTACGTTCTCGCCTCCTTGGAAGATTTTTGAGGATTAATGAGATGGGTTTGATTAAGCACCTTGGAGAGCAACACGACACAGTTAATTGACAACTAGATGAAGTTGCACAGTAGCTGTTGTGAAAAGTGGAAGTCCCTGTGTCTACAGCATATCCTCTGGTCTCTGCCTTCCCTGTGCAGGGTGTTCGCTGCATCCAGGCCCCTGTCTGATCTCTTCCTGTTCATGAACCATTCAGCCAACGAAATACACTAAGAACCAGCTGAGGACGTAATGACCACAGAACTTGCTCTTGTCCTTGGGAGACTCACAGTTTAGATGCGAGGCAGACAAGTAAAGAAGTGATTGAAACAGTGAAGTGAGGCCTGGAGGAGGGAAGCAGGTTATCCTAGAAGAGTAGAGAAGAAAGTTACCTAAATCAAGCTGGGGCCAGCCCATCAGGGCATCTGATTCCAGAAAGAGGGATAGCTGAACTAATTCTTAACTGGCGCGGCAGGAGTTGGCCTTGAGAGAGGGAGAGGAGCACGCCAGGCTGAGAAGAGGGCACATGCAAAGACCTAAAGGAGGAGAGGGCAGGGAAGGTTCTGGGAGGTTGAGGCCCCTAGTTCCTGGTGGGCAAAGGCAAAGCAAAGCAAAGGTGAGAAACTGCAGAAAACAGACCAAATCACACACAAGTGAAGGCACTGTCATTTGTAATTCACTTGGGTCACAAGGCAGCTAGTGTGCTGCTGCTCTTTAGTCACTACGTCATGTCCGACTCTCTTCGACCTCGTGGACTGCAGCCTGCCAGGTTCCGCTGTCCATGGGATTCCCCCAGGCAAGAATACCGGAGTGGGTTGCCACTTCCTTTTTGAGGGAATCTTCCCTACCTAGGGATCAAATCCATGTCTCCTGCTTGGCAGGTGGATTCTTTACCACTGAGCCACCTGGGAAGCCCAACTAGTGCACAAAAAGTAGTAAAAAGATTATGAATAAGTTTTAAGAGAAATTTATTGCCTTGCCAACTGCTGCCAATGATTTTGCCGGTTTATGCAATCCTGCTGTGGGATCTGAATGATTAAAAACAGACCGGGACCTCAAAACTAACTGAGATGGCTTTCACAGCTTCAAGATAATCAGGTCTGGGTTTTGGTTCTTGTAGCTGTGGTTTTACATTATCCTGTATTTATTCTTGTTTGCTATTATACTGAGCAAGAACGGAGTGAGGTGATTTTTTAAAAAATGACACAAGTTTGGAAACATCAAGGTTGTTCTTCATTGTCTAATCAACACGGAAAGCATCCTTAAAGACTCAGAACTATACAATATATGCAGCACTGACTCTCATATAGACAAAGAACACTGCCAAGAAGCACCTTGCTGCCGAGTTCTATGGGCAGAGAGACAGAGACAGAAAGACTCCATCGCTTCACCCACACTCAACAAGGCTGGTTCCACACCAGGTGTCGTCCTCGGGTCCAGAGCAGGGAGAAAGGGAGAACACAGTCCCTGCCTTCCTTCAAGGTGACCACACTTCAGGGTGGGTGATCCAGACAATTCTCACCATATTATGGTTAGAGGAATCCACCAGCACCTAGATGCTTATTGAATGCCAGAGAGAATAGCAAACTCACTGCATGCATGATCTCATTCAAATTTCATAAGAACCTTATGGGACAGGATCATTTGGCACATCCACTTAGCAGACCATAAAACTGAGTCTCAAGCTACCCAATTTAAGCTATTTTGCCAAGCCACCTCACTACCCTCAGGAAAACATAGAATCACAATTCAAACTTAAATCAGGTTGAATTCCAAACTTAGAACCTTTGCCACTGACAACCTGACTGTCAAGAGCCAATGCAATGGCATAAATCACAGATTCTGAGGCTACATAGCACAGAAAAGGGTCTTTACAAGATCCTGTAACCCAAGAATCCCCCAGGGTATGAATTAGAAAACTGAGGCACACAGCAGTCAGGTGACCCACTAAAGGTCAAAAACAACTTGGAAGTGTCCAGCACTCTTGGTTCCTCACACTCAGAGTGATTTTGCTATACATTTGCCCCTATCACTCTGCGGCCCATGTCAACAGGACTTGGGCTGTTGTCAGGCCACACAGTGCCAGCTCTTTTAATCAGAGGGGGTTGGTTTCTACTCTGCAGCAGGTAGCACGGTTAAAGGAGCTCATTCTGGAGACAGTCAGCCTGGGTTCCCAGCCTAGAACTTGAGCAAGTTATTAACCTCTCTGTACTAGTTTTCCATTGCATGAAATGAGGCCCAATAGCTTTCAATCAGGTTTGTTCTCAGGTTTAAATGAGTTACTACGTGTAAGGAACTCAGATATCTAAGATACCCTCCTAATCTGTTGGGATACACTGGCACTCTGGTTCTCTGATACCCTCCTGCAACCACCACCACCACCCCAGCCTTTGAAAGAAAGCATGGACTGCCTGGATTTAACTCTTGCATTTGGCAATGAATCTCCTCGGGATCTGGCATATATTTTCTCAAAATGCAGATCAGTATCGGAGAAGGCAATGGCACCCCACTCCAGTACTCTTGCCTGGAAAATCCAATGGACAGAGGAGCCTGGTGGGTTCCAGTCCATGGGGTCGCTAAGAGTCGGACACGACTGAGCAGCTTCACTTTCACTTTCCACTTTCACACATTGGAGAAGGCAATGGCAACCCACTCCAGTGTTCTTGCCTGGAGAATCCCAGGGACGGGGGAGTCTGGTGGGCTGCCGTCTATGGGGTCGCACAGAGTGGGACATGACTGAAGCGACTTAGCAACAGCAGCAGCAAATCAGTATCAAAGAAAATCTGTTTTATAACCAGAGATGTTAGAGGCTAAAGAGTCCTTTCAGAGCTATCAGAGCCCTTAACTCATCTGTTTCCTATATCTGGTATCATCTTCTAATGTTCTTGACAACTTACTCATTTAACAAGCGAAAGTTAGTCGCTGTTGTATCCGACTCTTTGCAACCCCGTGGACTATAGCCTATCAGGCTCCTCTGCTCATGGAATTCTCCAGGCAAGAATACTGGAGGGGTTGCCATTTCCTTCTCCAGGGGATCTTCCTGATCCAGGGATTGAACCCAGGTCTCCTGCATTCCAGGCAGACACTTTACAGTTTGAGTCCCCAGGGAAGCCCAGAATGTGCTGCTTATCCCTGCACTCTGTTCCCACCGACTGAAAGCAAGCTCTATGAAGGCAGTGATCCATGTTTATTCTGGCTCATCTCGAGCAGCTAGAAATGCTCATTGAAGTGCTGGGTCTCAGCAGGAATCAAATCTGCTTCCCATGGGAACCTCCAAAGGCAGTCCTTGTTCTGCAAATACACAGGAAGTGCCCCATGCACACTTGCTAACAAGTGAATGAAGCGTGAGACATGCCACATACCAGCAGGCTGACCTTGGGCAAGTCACTGCAACTTACAAGTCACTTGCAAGTCACTGTAAAATGATAACAATATATCCCGTCTCACAGAACACTAAGCAGACTAAACAATAAGTGAATAGTAAAATTACTTTTCCAAACTGAAGTGAAGTACAGAAATGTCATTGTTGCTCTTGTGTATGGAATGACAGGTACGTCATTTACTCATCATCCATCTAGGACGTGCATTGAGCAAACTCAAATGAACACGGCACAGCCACTGTCCTCAAGGAGTTTACTGGTGTGGAGGAAAAAAGCATGGAGGCTTTGGGGGAGGGGGTGTTTTCCAGCCAGTCCACAGAGGAAATGACTGCCAAAACAATGGAATCTAGGAATGCAAGGCAGAGAGAGGAAGAAGGGATACACCCAGTGAGGTACGAAGCTATTCAACATGCCAGGGAGCTTGTCCCTGTTAATACTCAGAACCAATCCTGTCACGGAGCATTGCTATTCCTATGGCACCAATGAGGAAACCAAGGCTCAGAGAGGTCCAGTAACTTATCCAAGGTCACACAGCTTTATATGACAGAAGTCACATTTGAACCAGGCCTGCTGGACTGCAATCACATCATATAACAATCATTAGGCAAAACAGTTCTAGAAAAGTTTAGTTTTGCCAGAGAGCTGTGAACAACTCTGGTACCATGTGATTTGGAACTCCAGGGCCCAAGATCTGTGCTCTGGCCTGGGGGTTTCTCCCCAGGGCTGCCCACAAGGATGAAGACTGAGCAATAGACCCATAGATTTCTACAGGCCACCAAGCAGGGCCGCTAATGAGCTGGCAAGTCCCCGAGGGAAGTCTGCCTCCTTTTTTTCAGCAGACAGTGGTTTAAGTCACTCAGCTTTTCAGCTCACACCCAGAGCTCTTTTCCTCTTTGTAGGAAAGTCATTTGCATCTCTAAGAGGCTCATTTGCATCAAGCCAGGCCACTGGGGCTGCTCTTCCTCTTTGTAAGGTACTGAGCCCATCATGTGAAGTGGGATCCAAAGCATCTCAGAGGGTGCGTGGGCAGAGGCTGACCACCCTCGCATCGCTGCCCGCAGCCCAAGTCTAAGGCAGAAGGTCTTTCGGCAGTCGTCTCTGATTCAGGAAATATGGGTCCCACAGCCCAAGAATGCCACGCTCTTAGCCATACAACAGAACACAGTGGGCAAACTGGAGACACCAGGAATACAGACACCTATTCTGGCCTGGGAGAATACCTTCTTTTATGCTCCCTGACTTTCTATATATATTCACTATAAATATTGATACATCTGTATTCACTTCTTACTTTCTCTATATATCTCTGAATCTGCTTATTGGGATGGGCAAAATCTTCCTCTCAGTTCTTCTATAAGATGTTATGGAAAATCCTGAATTTTTTTGTTAAACTATCTTAACATATATTTATACACATATAATAAGTAATATTATATGTGTATAATAAGCAATATTATATGTATATAATAAGCAATATTATATGTATATGGTGTATGTGTGTGTGCTGTGCTGTGCTTAGTCACTCAGTGTGTCCAACTCTTTGCGACCCCGTGGACTGTAGCCTGCCAGACTCCTCTGTCCATGGGATTCTCCAGGCAAGAATAATGGAGTGGGCTGCTATGCCCTCCTCCAGGGGATCTTCCCAACCCAGGGATCGAAACCAGGTCTTCCATATTGCAGGAAGATTCTTTATCAGCTGAGCTACCAGGGAAGCCCAAACAGTATATATATCTTCTGTATATATCATACTGCTGTTAACATTTTGCTTTAGACTCATCTGTTCATATGTCTCCCCTACACTAACCCCTCAACCAAACGATGAACTCTTTGAAGGACAACAGTCTTCTCTGTACCCAAGCACCTGCCCAAATCCTAATACCTAACATGTAACAAACTTAACTCATGAAATATCTACTGTTCACCTACCAGATGATGGGAACCCTTCTTGGCACTTGGGATTTAATGAGGTTAACAAATGAATGAATGACAGAAGGTGAGTGCTTGACCTGCCTCTGACCCCTTTCCAATTTGATTATGAACCTATTTTCAACCAGAAAGTTTATATTGGCATTATAATTTGCAACACATATCTGAGATTTTACTTGAGTTCACATTGATCCTGTGGAGAAGGGAAGCACAGAACCATTTGCCCTATTTTGTGGAGAAGAAGACTGATCCCTAGAGAGTAAAGACCCCTGAGCATGCAGCCTAAATATTGAAAGCTGGTCTCCTAATCTCCCAAGCCTGTCCCCCAACCTCCCAGGCTCTCACCCACGCGGGTGTGGCTGAATTTTCTGTTCTCAAAGGTGAGGCAAATTTCAGTGTAACTCTGGCACTTCTCTTCGATCCTCTGATGTCTTGGTCTTAACACCTTTCTGATCATCTACTCGATCTCTTCCTGGTATATATGTCAATATCTCAGCTGTCAATATTACCAAGTTAGTAATAATAAATCAATGGTTTATGAATGTACAGTCTTTCCAAGTTTCCAAGGAGTTCTCTAACCTCATTTGATCTGACAACCCTTGGAAGTAGGAGATGGGAATGGGAGAGATGGTTACTGCCAATTTCATTTTGCACATGGGGAAATAAACCTACAACAGGAAAGATGAGACCAGCCAGAGTTTGCGTGGGTGCTACATGGAAGAGCCAGGAAGGGCCTCTCTGACACATCCTTCTCCAACATCAGTGGGCTCCCCACCTCCCACCAGCCCCACACTCAGCCCGCAGGCACAGCGAATTTGCTCTGAATGTCTCATTCAGCATCTCCCAAGCCCTGCTCCCTTCCCGTGAGTCAGCGAGTCAGGGGAGGCTGCCATCCACGCTCATCTTCTTGCGGATAAGAAGAGCAGGATGTGAGTTCTTGTGTGGAAGCCTGTAAAATCTATTTATGGACCTAATTGTCAGTTTTCACGAGTGACAGGCATACAGTGCTTTGACTACCCAGCCTAATGTGTCTATATCTGACATTTTAAATAGCACTCTCTCTTCCCTTCCCTGTTCTTTTAGGAAGTAATTTGAAAGAGCAGGTATTTTTAAATTCATATATCTTTAATTATATCTATACAACTGTCAGAGATTAATGATTTCCTCAATCTGCTTCTTCTTAAAGGAGAATTCGGAACTTGGGAAATGCTGAAAAGAGCTCCAATGGATATGCTGTCAGTAACAAAGACATTCGCAAGCAAGGGCTTCAGCTTCAGTCAAGTTCAAGTTCTTGTTGTACATTAATTTTGCGCGACGTTTCCATGAATTATTGAGAAAGCAGCACTCGTGGACGGCAAATATAAATAGATCTATCCTTGTAAACCAATAAAAAAGCATGTGACAGACGGGGAGTAGGCTCTGCAGGGAAACAATACTCCCCTGCTACCCCAGAGAAATAAGTAACAACAGGCCCCAGGTGGTATCCATGTCTTTTGACCCCCAAAGAAAACCTCACCTTCCCACATAAGCAAACTCAATCTAGAAGCTTGAGGTCAGGGAGGACTTAAAAAAGAATCACAGCGAGTTCTCCTGCTTGATACCAGAATTTCAGCTGCAATGAAACTCATTTAACAAAGATTTGCTTGAAGCCGAATGAGTGCCAGGCGTAAGGCAGGCCAGGGGTGCATGCTAGTCACAAGGCATGGCCCCTAGCATCAAAGGGACCACAACAGAGAGAGAATAAAAATACCTTGCAGAGAATCCTGGCAGACAGTGGAAGAAGGGCATTCAGGTATGCTCATCTTATGAGAAAGGAGAGGCAGACAGCTGAGCACAAGCTCTCTTGCTAACCAGGTACATGATGCTGGCCAAGTCCATTTCTCTTTCTTCCCCAGTAAAATGAGATCAATACTACTTTTACTTTGTGAGCATCACATAAAATCTGGCTTTTGTTTCCTATGGCTGTCTCATCTCCCCTGCATAAACCTTGTGCCCCCACACCCTGACTTTGTCACCATCCCTCAAAAATGCTATGATTTCTTATGCCTCAATACATCCAGCATTGCAAGTGGCTCATGCACGTCTTCCTTTTGTTTAGTCAACTCCTAATCAACTTTCATAAGTGAGCTTGAAGGCTACCTCTTCTGTGAAGCGTTCTCCAATCCCTGGTAAATACCTACATGAAGATGTCACACTGAGCTATAGTCACTGTCTATTTTCACATAGGGCTTGTGTCTTAAGAAAGAAACTGTGTTTCATATTTTATATCTTCATGGCCTGGCTAGTGACTGGCCCATGGTAGACAGGTACTCCACCAACTGCTGATTAAATGAATATAAAGTGAATGAATGAATAAACAACCGAATGAAGGATGAATAATACATGCGAAGACCTTGTAAACTGCAATAAAAGAAGCTACTGTTTAATAAATGCTTACTATGCCCCAGGCATATAGGTACATGCATATAATTTCAATCAACCACAATATCTCTACAAAGTAGGCTTGTTACAAGTAAATTCATGGCATGGGTACTAGCCATTCAGAACTGATGGAAAGAAAGAAAGAAATCAAACCAGTCAATCTTCAAGGAAATCAACCCAGAATATTCACTGGAGGGACTGGTGTTAAAGTTGAAGCTCCAATACTTTGGCCACCTGACGTGAAGAGCTGACTCAATGGAAAAGACCCTGATGCTTGGAAAGACTGAAGGCAGGCGGAGAAGGGGGTGACAGAGGATGAGATGGTTGCATGGCATCACTGACTCAACAGACATGAATTTTGAGCAAATTCCAGGAGACAGTAGAGAACAAAGTAGCCTGGCATGCTGCAGTCCATGGGGTTGCAAAGAGTTGGACGCGACTTAGCAACAGAACAACAATAATGGGCTAAATGGCAACCCTTAAATGATCTTTTTCGTGTCCCAATTCGGGGATCCTGTGTGTGTATGTGACCTTATTTAGTATAAAGGTCTTTACAGATATATTTAAGTACTTCAACATAAAGAGATCATTCTAGATTATTTGGGTGGGTACTAAATCCAAGGACAAATGTAGAGGAGTAAGAGGATAAAGAGATGTGGCCACACCAAGGGATTTCAGCCAACACCAGAAGCCAGAAGAGGCAAGGGACAGATTCTCCTCTAAAACCTTCACATGGACACTTTGATTTTGACTTTCCAGCCTCCGGAACTGTGAAAGAATACATTCCTGTTATTTTTTTATATTAATTATTTATTTGGCTGCACTGAATCTTAGTTGCAGTGTGTGGGCTTAGGTGCTTCATGGCATGTGGAATCTTGCCAGACCAGGGATTGAACTCATGTCCTGTGCACTGCAAGGCAGATTCTTTACCACCAAGTAAGTCCCTGTTGTTTCTTTAAGCCATTAAGCTTGTGGCAATTTTTTACAGCAGCCTTGGGAAACTAGTACAGAGAGTTACCTTTATCTCTGCTATCAAGATGAGGAAACTGAAGTCGAGAGAGGAAAAGTTTTTTTCAAGGTACACAGCTATCCACCAGCAGAGATGAGATTCAGATCTGGGCCTGTCTCATTCTGAAGACTGTGTTCTCTGTGACGTCAGGATCCTCCCAGGGGCTCCACAGAGAGAAACCTCCTCAGGTTCTCAGTGCAAGCTTGGACGCATACAGATGCTCAGTCCCTACTGTGGAGATGCCCACTCACTGGATCTGAGGAAGGGCTGTTTTCTGATAAACATCCAGGTGGTTGTGTTACAGTGTGGCTGTGAAGGCTGGCACTGAAGGGTGGAGTTTTCGCCCTCACAGTCCTGTGTGAATGCCCACTCTGAAAATACAGATTATGCAATATAGAAAGCAAAAACAAATGAACCCAACCTCCAAATTAAAAGCTGAGCTCTCCATCTTTTTCATGGGCATCTCCCTAATGCTGCTATGTCATAAAAGAGTGAGTGGGGGCCAGGAAGAAAAATATATGGGCTGGTTCTAAACCAAAGCCATTCCAACTCCCCAAAGGGTTTGTTAATTTATTTCTAATTCCAAGGAGCTGAAGTAAATATTTAACGTTGGATTCCTAATCCATAAATATCTACACATAGGGATTTCTGCATGTTTGACAAGCCCCCTGGAAGTTGTGCAGTTTTACCAAGTGTGACTAAGGAAACCTTACAATCCCCCACCCCACAACGGGGAACATCTGCCTACTCCTGCAAGAGTCCCGATGCAAGGAACAGTGTGTGTGAGCCTGGGGTGCAGCCATGATCACTGAGAACTGCTAAGGCATTCAGCTTTGAACAGCGAGTTTAGGGAAGAAGAATCAGTGACACCTCCCTCCATAAAAAGGGGAAACTGACAATGTTGCTATAGTAAGTACCTTCCAAAGGACCGTGTGGTATTTTCCAATTGTTAACTTTATGGTGATTAACATTTAAAATGGGCTTCCAAAGTGAAAATGGTAATATAATTTCACTAGAGAATTCACCAAGAAATTGAAGAATCCTAGAATAGGACTTCCCCGGCGGTACGGTAGATAAGAATCAGCCTGCCAATGCAGGGGACACAGGTTCGATTCCTGGTCCAGAAGGATCCCACATGCCACACAGCAACTAAGCCCATGCACCACAACTACTGAGCCCACACTCTAGGGCCTCTGAGCCACAAGTACTGAGCTCGCACGCTGCAGCTACTGAAGCCTGCGTGCCCTATAGCCCATGCTCTGCAACAAGCGGAGCCATCTCAATAAGCAAGTGCACACGAGTAGCCCCTGCTTGCTGCAACTAGAGAAAGCTCATGCGTAGCAAGGAAGACCTAGCACAGCCAAAAATAAACAATTTTTCAAAAATGTGGTGCCCTATGGTGCATAAAAACAGACATTTAGACCAACAGAAAACAATAGAGAGACAAAAACAGACTCTCACATATATGGTCAATTAATTAAGAAAAAAGAATCCTGGAATAATGTTGGCAAAGTCTCTCAATTCATCCAGCTCTTTCAGTTGAGACATCTGTGTGTGTGTGTGTGTGTGTGTGTGTGTGTGTGTGTGTCTCTGTGTGTGTATATAAATATATGTATGTATATATAACTTTATTAAGTTTATTTTCTTTATTAAATGTGAGGCATCCTGCAAGGAATTGAAAAATAAAAAGACCAGGTTCCTTCCTTGAGACGTTCTGACTCTATCCCTAAATGATTAGCAATAATAATAATAATAATAAAAGTTGTCACTTCTTAAATACCTACTATGTACCAAGCCCTCTGTTAGGTTCTATATATGTATCTCATCTCTAATACTAAAATCTTCATTTTCTGAGTGAGTAAAGAGGTTGTCCAAAGTTTTCTCATATAATGTGGAGCCAGGTTTGAAATAAAGGAATCAGTCAGGGGCCAATCAGACAAGCAGAGTCCTTGCCAACTTTTCAGAGAGAGAATTTTATGTGGGGAAACCTTACAATGGTGTTAGAAAAGCTGAAAAGCCAGGGAGAAAGGAACTGATGCAGGGATTAGCGAGAACAGGAAGCTGTGAGCAGTCCTGGGATTAGACCAACAGAAAAAGGAGATGCTGTGACCAGGATGCAAGACAAGGGACTGGGACTAAGGCTGTGTGGTCCAGGGCGGTGCCACCGTCCAGCAGGACCCAGATCCACAGAGCACACGCAGTGACTGCCAAAGCCACGAGTGGAAGAAGAAGGCGAGGGAGAAGTATCCAAGCTCTCCCTTTGTCCCACCTCCAATCTCCCGCCATGACCTCCTACTGGCTGAGCCCAGCCGAAAGACCCAATGTCCGGAAAGCTTAAGGGAATGGAGTTTGCAATGTCCGTTCCCTGGGATACACAGAGTACCCTGCCATGCACATGTAGAGGATGAATCTGAGAGCAAACAAGCAAGTGATCAGGATGCCAAGACCTGGGTTACTTCTCAGCCCTTGACCTTGCCGACAGAAAAACACTACATCATGAAAAGAAGCTGAGATCTAGTCTTGAAAATATCACCGTTCACCACGTGATCACATGCAAGCTGCACAAGTCCTGGGCCTGTTTTGGAAAAGCATCGTGTACTTGTTATGCCTGGCACTGCCAAGATCTGAGGGCCAGGCAGGATGGCCTGGACACTGGGCCTTTGTCGACTGTGAGGCCCTGGTGTGTTCCTGAACCACAGAGCAGATTTTCTTTCACTTAGCAGTACTGTATATCTTTCCAGTGAAAGTGAAAGTGAAGTCGCTCAGTTGTGTCCGACTCTTTGCGACCCCATGGACTGTAGCCTACCAGATTCCTCCCTCCATGGGATTCTTCAGGCAAGAGTACTGGAGTGGGTTGCCATTTCCTTCTCCAGGGGATCTTCCCGACCCAGGGATCGAACCCAGGTCTCCCGCATTCCAGGCAGACGCTTTAACCTCTGAGCCACCAGGGAACCCCTACTCCTACCACCAGGATATTCCCATCAGCCCCATCCTGAGATGCCCTTTGCTCTAACTCAGCTACCTTGCTCAGCTCTGCTCTTCCCAAGGATATTTTCCAGGGACTGGAGAGAGGAGAAGGATTTCACATCAGGAAACGACTGGCTGTTGGGGGAGAAGAAGGTTAAGGCTGGACTGAGGCTGCTGCCTGGTAATCCTCTCTAACTCCTGTATGGCAAGGGTAACAGACAATCATTTCTTGTGACTGAGACAAGATCAAAGGATTAAGGGGTTTTTGGTAAAGAAGGGTTGGTGCTCAGTCATGAGAACTGTAACAGTCGGGCTGCTGAAAAGAACAGCTTGCTAGGTGAAAGTCTGATAATACAGTCTCAGATGCCTGTGAAAAGCCTGAGTTCTTTCAGGGAGAAAGGCCAAGGAAAGGGCAGAGCCTGGGTGTCTGCCCAGGAAAGCTGCCATCACATTCTAGACAGGCCTGGCTACAAACACGCTTGCTGCTCTGGGAGGTGAGGGGTTACTAGCTGAGCCTTCGAGGTCTTCTACTAAAGGTGCTGGTGTCTCATACACCATTTATCAACCACTGATCCCAGGCATACAGGTCTGTTCCCCTTCTTATACTAGTCCTCACCCTGTATAGCACATAAGAGCATTTTCATTTGGTAAATGAATAGACTGAGACATGGTATCAAGTGCTGTATTTAAAGTTACTCCATTAACAACAGAAGTTACTAAAAACAGCTATATTTGTTAGATATGTACTCTTGCCTGGAGACTCCCCATGGACAGAGGAGCCTGGCGGGCTACAGTCCATGGGGTTGCAAAGAGTTGGACATGACTGAGTGACTAAGCACAGTACAGCCCATACGAGACACCATGCTAAGTGTTCCACAGTTAAGCCCCAAACCACGAGGAAAAAAAGGTAAAAGTGTTAGTCATTCAGTCTTGTCTGATTCTTTGTGACCCCATGGACTGGAGCCCATCAGGCTCCTTTGTCCATGGAATTCTCCAGGCAAGAAAACTGGAATGGGCAGCTATTCCCTTTTTCAGGGGATTTTCCCAACCCAGGGATCAAACAAGGGTCTCCCACACTACAAGTAGATTCCTTACCATCTGAGCTACAGGGAAAGCCCCACTACATACCAGACACCAGACACCAAGCTAAGCATTTCATAGTTAAGCCCCAAATCATAAGAGATACTGGTCTTCTCAATGAACAGTGAAGGACCAGGATCTGAAAGAGCCTGAGTAAAAGACTTGTGTTAACCACATTCAGAAGAAGGAGAAGCAAGATTCAAATGGAAGTCTCTCTCCTTCATGAGTTCTTATTCACTGTTCATCATTGGTTCATTTGTTCACTCAGCAAATATTTACCAGGCACGTGTTATGTGCTGGGCACTGGTGGAGGTGCTGGTCACACTGCAACGGACACAGCAGTGTCTTTGGGAAGGAGATACTCTCATTTGTGACACTGCAGGGTGTCGGGGACAATCCTTCCCTCAATAGGTATGGAGCATCTTGGCACTGTGTGAAAGGTAAAGGGGAAAAGGAAAGATATACCCATCTGAATGCAGAGTTCCAAAGAACAGCAAGGAGAGATAAGAAAGCCTTCCTCAGCGATCAATGCAAAGAAACAGAGGAAAACAACAGAATGGGAAAGACTAGAGATCTCTTCAAGAAAATTAGAGATACCAAGGGAACATTTCATGCAAAGATGGGCACAATAAAGGACAGAAATGGTATGGACATAACAGAAGCAGAAAATATTAAGAAGAGGTGGCAAGAATACACAGAAGAACTGTACAAAAAAGATCTTAATGAGCCAGATAACCACGATGGTGTCATCACTCCCTAGAGCCAGATATCATGGAGTATGAAGTCAAGTGGGCCTTAGAAAGCATCACGACAAACAAAGCTAGTGGGGGTGAAGGAATTTCCAGCTCAGCTATTTCAAATCCTAAAAGATGATGCTATTAAAGTGCTGCACTCAATATGCCAGCATATTTGGAAAACTCAGCAGTGGCCACAGGGCTGGAAATCCCAAAGAAGGTCAAAGAATATTCAAACTATCAAACAATTGCACTCATTTCACATGCTAGCAAAGTAATGCTCAAAATCCTTCAAGCCAGGCTTCAACAGTACGTGAACCAAGAACTTCCAGATATACAAGCCGGATTTAGAAAAGGCAGAGGAACTAGAGATGAAATTGCCAACACCCACAGGATCACAGAAAAACCTAGGGAATTCCAGAGAAAAATATCTACTTCTGCTTCATTGACTATACTAGAGCCCTTGACTTTGTAGATCAAACAAACTGTGGAAAATTCTTAAAGAGATGGGAATACCAGACCACCTGACCTGCCTCCTGAGAAAACTGTATGCAGGTCAAGAAGCCACAGTTAGAACTGGACATGGAACAACAGACTGGTTCCAAATCGGGAAAGGAGCACGTCAAGGCTGTATGCTGTTACCCTGCTTATTTAACTTATATGCAGAGTACATCACGAGAAACACTGGGCTGGATGAATCACAAGCTGGAATCAAGATTGCTGGGAGAAATATCAATAATTTCAGATATGCAGATAACACCACCCTTATGGCAGAAAGAGAAGAGGAATTAAAGATCCTCCTGGTAAAGGTGAAAGAAGAGAGTGAAAAAGCTGGCTTAAAACTCAACATTCAAAAAATGAAGACCATGGCATCTGGTCCCATCACTTCATGGCAAACAGATGGGGAAACAATGGAAACAGTGACAGATTTTATTTTCTTGGGCTCCAAAGTCACTGTGGATGGTGACTACAGCCATGAAATTAAAAGATGCTTGCTCCTTGGAAGAAAAGCAATACAAAATCTAGACAGCCTATTAAAAAGCAGTGACATTTCTTTGACAACAAAGGTCTGCAAAGTCAAAGCTATGGTTTTTCCAACAGTCATCTACAGATGTGAGAGTTGGACCATAAAGAAGACTGACTGCCAAAGAATGATGCCTTCAAACTGTGGTGCTGAAGAAGATTCTTGACAATCCCTTGGACTGCAAGGATATCAAACCAGTCAATCCTAAAAAAAAAAAAAAGCAATCCTGAATATTCATTGGAAGGACTGATGTTAAAGCTGAAACTCCAGTACTTTGGCTACCTGATGTGAAAAGCCAACTCATTGGAAAAGACCCTGATGCCGGGAAAGATTGAAGGCAAAAGGAGAAGGGGATGACAGAGGATGAGATGGTTGGATAGCATCACCAACTCAATGGACATGAGTTTGAGGAAACTCCGAGAGATGGTAAAGGACAGGGAAGCCTGATGTGCCGCAGTCCATGGAGTTGTAAAGAGTCAGACACGACTCAGCGACTGAATAACAAGAACCTTGGCACCAGGTACCACACTTGGCCTATTGTATTTCTTCTAAGTGGCCAGGCCAGTGGGAAGGTCACACCTGTTCTTTGTCCAGCACTAACATTCTGCCTTGTTGCCTGTTCTCAGTGCCTCAGCTCTCATGGGCCGTGTCTGGGATGGGTATTTGCATATGGGTATGGCTTGAGCCCTGGGTTTATAAGATTTTTCACTTTAAGATCTTTAGGTCAGTCACCCAAACTAAAATGAGGGTTGGAAAAAGCTATAGCAAACGTGCCTTTGTAAGCCCTTCCCCAGAAAGGTAAAGCCTGGTACCTTCCAGCAGTTTAATTAGCTCAAGAGATGCTGAGTGAACAAGTGCCAACTCAGCTCATTATGAACCCCAACTTTTCATCTTTTGGTGGCTAACTGGCACAAATGGGTGGGGCACAGGATGGCTATCAAGTGAGGAACTGCAGCCAGCTCTTTAACATTCAAAACCTAAAGAGTTTGGAATCAAAGACACAGAACATGAGTATAAATGGAAAAATGGCCATCACTCTGCTGCTATCCATGGATGCTGAAGGCACCTTGGGTGGGAGAAGGCTGGGGACGACTGTTATTTTTGCCCACGGGACCATTTCGTGTTGTCACGAGGAAGTATTTCTCATTCCACATTGCAATTATGTGTCTGTATCCCCAGTGATGCTCAAATTTGTTAACACTTACAGAGTACCTACTGTGCAGCAGGCACTGTAGCACAACTTGAGATCTACTGTAACAGAGGCCAGAGACCCAACTTCAAGTGGCACACAGGAGGGTCTAAACCATCCTTGCACCTTGTTTAGCTTGGTCCAGGAAGGCTTCTTGGAGGAAGTGACATCTAAACTGAGCCTTTTCAGTAGCTGTATTCAGCCTGTGCCTCCTTACTTTGCATAGTGATCTCCTCCCATAAGGTGGGCTATAATACCTGGCTCATATTACATATCCCTAACTCTTGAAGACCAGGAGTGACCACTGTTAGAACTCGGCTGAGATTTACAGAATTTCTTTCCCTAGAATTGGGATTTTGTGACTCAAGTCTTACTTGGCATCTTGAATGAACAAATCAGTAAAGCTGGCCACGAGCACAGTGACCGAGGAAAGCCTGCTGCAGGGAGGGAGAAGCAGGAAGCAGAGCTGAAAAAGGCAAGAACAGCTCTGGAGAGATGGAAAGGGGACAGGTCAGTGTCTGGCTTCTTAGGGTGGGGCTTGTGCCCTCAGGATGCCCAGCCTTCCAGGTTGCTTCTTTTATGAGTAGGTTCTGTTCCAAGCAACAGTGATTCTGAGGGAGGCCAAGGTGAAGGCTGAGCAGGGAGCCGTGAAGTAGCCCGGTGTGCTTAGAGACCAGTAGGTGACACTGGAGCACTCAGCTGTGACCTGCTTGAAGGCAGGCAGGGGGCAGATGGTATCTATCCACCACCAGCAGCACCTCCAGCACAGAGCCAGGCAGCAACAGACAGACACACAAGGCCTTGCACAGTCTACCCCTCAAAACCTTACGGTCCCAACAATCAGCCATGATACATGGGCTTTAGTTTTGTCAAGGTCACAAGAGCAGCAAACTAGAGTGTGTGTGCGCTGACATTTACATATATGATTTCATTTGGTCTGAATTATCTCCCCCAGAGATGAGTCCTATCACTCCCCTTTTACATATGAACAGTAAGGCTTAAAGGATTTAGAAGTTGCCCAAGGTCACATAGGGTTTCCCTGGTAATTCAGCTGGTAAAGAATCTGCCTGCAATGCAGGAGACAGGGCTTCAATTCCTGGGTTGGAAAGATCCCCTGAAGAAGGGAATGGCTACCCACTCCAGTATTCTGGCCTGGAGAATTCCATGGACTGTATAGTCCACGGAGTCGCAAAGAGTCGGACACGACTGAGTGACTTTCACTTTCAAGGTCACATGACTTAATAAACAGAAAGAGGTGTGACTAGTCACTTCGTAATTCTGAAGACATTAACACAATCACTAGGCTATATGCCTCACAGGTTGTGAAGGCTGTGACTTAAATAAGGCCCTGCGCACACCAGCCATCAGCAAGATGTTCAAGAAATGTGACCTCCAGGCCTTCGTGGCCAGGGGGAGCAGTGGGGGTTGGGACAGCCATTCTCCTTTTGTGTGCAGGAAGAATGCTAGGTACTAAGAAAGCTTTCTTCTCAGGTTGTTAACCAAATAGCTGCTGTAGCTCCCCTCTTATTTGGTCCTTGCAGGCTGTGAAAGGACAGAATGTTCGGGAACTTGTTGGACTAACTGGCCAGAGAATCTAGCTCACTGAGCTTCACCTGCGACCCCACAGTTGCCCACTTCTATCTGAGAATAGTGTGACCTGGGGAGAGGACTCTGAATGGCTGGTTTGCACCAAATGGCAGCAAGATGAAGAAGTCAGAGGGAACGTCTGATAACAACTTATCATACTTGGGCTTTATGAGTATCAGTTTGGTGCCAAGAGAGGGCCATGAGGGCGCATCTTGCAGACAACCAACAGCAGGGAAGAAAATAGCCTTGTGCCCCAGGTGCTACACTCAGAAATTCACTCTGGAGAGCAGTATGGAGGGTCCTTAAAAAACTAAAACTAGAGCTGCTATATTAACCAATAATCCCACTCCTGGACACATAACCAGAGAAAATCATAATTTGAAAAGATACATGCACCCCAGTGTTCACTGCAGCACTATTCACAACAGCCAAGACATTGAAGCAACCATCGACAGATGAATGGATAAAGATATGGTACATGTATGCAACGGAATATTACTCGGTCATAAAAAAGAATGAATGCCATTTGCCGCAACACAAATGGACCTAGAGATTATCACAATAAGTAAAGTAATTCAGACAAACATGATATAATATCATTTAAAAAGATACAAATTAACTTATGTATAAAACAGAAACAGACTCACAGACATGAAAAATAAACTATGCTTATCAAAAGGGAAAGGTGGCAGGGAAATACATTTAGGAGGATGGGATCAACATATACACACTACTATATATAAGATAGATGATCCTTGGAAGAAAAGCTATGACCAACTTAGACAGCATATAAAAAGCAGAGACATTACTTTGCCGACAAAGGTCCATCTAGTCAAAGCTATGGTTTTTCCAGTAGTCATGTATGGATGTGAGAGTTGGACTGTAAAGAAAGCTGAGCACTGAAGAATTGATGCTTTTGAACTCTGGTGTTGGAGAAGATTCTTGAGAGTCCCTTGGACTGCAAGGAAATCAAACCAGTCAATCCTAAAGGAAACCAGTCCTGAATAGTCATGGGAAGGACTGATGCTGAAGCTGAAACTCCAATTCTTTGGCCACCTGATGCAAAGAGCTGACTCACTGGAAAAGACCCTGATTCTGGAAAAGATTGAAGGCAGGAGGAGAAGAAGATGACAGAGAATGAGATGGTTAGATGGCATCACTGACTCAATGGACGTGAGTTTAAGTAAGCTCCAGGAGTTGGTGATGGACAGGGAAGCCTGGTGTGCACAATCCATGGTGTTGTAAAGAGTTGGACACAACTGAGAGACTGAACTGAATCAACAAGGACCTATTGTACAGCACAAGGAACTCAACTCAATGTTCTGCAATAACCGATATGGGAAAACAATCTGACAAATAGATATATGCCTATGTATAACTGAATCACTTTGCTAAATGCCTTAAACCTACATGACACTGTAAACCAACTATAGTACAATATAAAATAAAAATCAGAAACAGAAAGAAATCCATCTGCACCAAGATTATGCTTCCCACAAGCTGTTCCCAGCCAAAAAATAGATCAGGGCAGGAATACTCTGGCCAACCCATTCCCAGGAGATACAGGATTCCTCTGATGAGCGACTTTGGCTCAATGACTCTACAAAGACCTTGTTGATGTCTAAGATGCTTCCACCCATCCTATCTTCCTTCCTTTCCTCTTTGTTTCATATAGGGTCAAACCTGCATTTATGGTCTTAAGGCTCCCTTAGCCTCCTCTGGCTCCCTCTCTCTCTTTTTTTGTTTCAGACACAAGGAAATCTCCTCATGGCCCCATATCCTCATCTCCCATGTCTGACTGGAATCCTACAAATTCTTGACTCCACCAGCTGCTGCTGACACTGTAGCCTGGCAGTGAGCTGAGGCTGCAAGGAGGAACTTCAGGCTCCTGCTACAAATGGAAATGCCTGACACAACAGATGCCCTGGGACCATGTGTTAAAGGTGGGCCCTCCCAGTGTAAATCTTACTCCACTGATTCCCATCACTGAAGGTCCTGGGTACCACAGGTTATTTTCTGAAATGTACCAACCTCTGCAGCCGGCTTTAGAAGGATTTTAGAGATGATTTGCCCCATCAAGATAGATAATCCTTCAACTCTGAAATGGAAGATCATAATGCTTTTGCCAATCTACTCTGATCCCAGAGAAAATGGACCGATAAAAGAAGATGATTTCAAGGTTTAAAGCTACCCCATCGAAGGCAACCTGCTCAAAATTAAAACTCAGCAAGGCATAGTGAGATGACTTTTCAGCTTGTCATTCTTATAAAATAGAGATACTAAATAGGTCCCCAATTTTCTTACTGAAACAAAATTTTCTTTACTGAAAATAAAAATAGAAACTAGTGTGGTGGGCAGAGTTCTAATTGGAAGTGGGAGTTGCATCATTCACTCAGCTTTGGGCCTTGAGCAAGTTGCCTCCCATGAAATGTCAGTTTCCCCCTTCAGAAAGCAATCTGTTATTATTTTGAATGAGTCACAGTAAGCAAAAGATACAACAACCCACAGTACAGAGTAAGTGTTCAATAAATATTAGCTATCACAATATCAATAACAGTGTCATGATCACTGGTTTATCACAAAGATTAACTGAGATTAAGAGTATTTGGCATATTTCAGGCCCTGGGCAAATGTTTACTTTCTCTGAATCTAAACCATGAGTTTCAATACTTAAAAAAAGGAAAAGTGACAACGCAAGTTTCTTCTTTAAGAGGCAGAGGAGGGGAAGGAGGAGGAAAAGAGCTAATATTTAAGTAAGATCTGGTATAGGGTATTTGTCTTCATTTCCTTTCAAGATCTTTATTGCCTTTTTTGTTCGATTGCAAGCAGTTCTGATTCTACTGATAGACATGTGTGCTGTGCTCTCAAGAAGATAAAAAGGGAGAACATAAAATTATGTACACACAAACAATGATGGATGCCAAGGACAGAAAATTTCCAGTAGACCTGGTCTATAAATTGTCATTTAAATTTGCAATTTAAAAACACTGTCTGACTTTTTGATTTAGCTGACTATATATGAGAGACAAATAATGGAATCCTAATAAGCAAGGTTTAAATGACATCTCCAGTCTCCCAGACAGAGAGGGCGATGGGAGAATTCTAAGAAGAGAAATAAATCTACCAAGAATAGGAAAGACGACCAGAACTAAATAGTTGCACTAATCACTTGATGATAGATACCAGGAAAATGTATTTTTGACTGTTTAAAATTCGAATCCTTAACAGGTGAAAGCTAGGTTATCAGCTGAAAAACTCTAAAGTCATTGTGAGGGGACAAGGCTGTGCTTGGTTTTTACATTTCATCACATTAAAATAGATGAACCAAAAAATCAAGGCACCAGGACAATGTATTAAAGTTGATAAGCTGAGGTTAAAAGATTTGAAGGGCAAAAGCACTAGAGCTCAGAGGCCTCCACTGGCAAAGCTCAAGGCCAAGGTTGTACCAGGACAGTGGCCCATGCTGGTGGCCCTCCTACAAAGGGAAGCCCACCCCAAAATCTCTCGGTTTCTTCTCACTGTACGAAATAAGTTACCATGTTCCCTAGGCCACAAAATACGGAAGACAAACACTGCATCAGCTGAAGGAGGAAAAGCAAAATGAATCACTGGCTATTGAAACAGTTCTGTATATGCCCCAACTTCAGCAAGATTTGGCAAAGTTGGGAATGGACCACTGAAGAATGCAACAGTGACAGAAGGGTTGGGAGAGATATTTCCTGAGTAAAAGCTAAAGAAAACGAGATCACTTGGGATTTTTGGAAATGATGACTGTCGAAAGTTTATAACGACATGAAACAGCTTAAAATGTAAGGTTTAGTGAAAAAGCGTGGAATTAAATGCGCAGGAAGATCAAACTAGAAGGTATGTGTTTGCAGGCTTGTGTGCACACACTTTTATGCAGAAAAACTAAAAAAACTGAAAAGATATACACCTGAGTGTTAACTGCTTTCACTCAAAGCTAGGATACGATTTCAGAATCCTCTACACAGTGCTCCAAGCAGCCATTAAAATTGACTGGCTTTGGTGAATTACACAAAATCTATTTGCAATCTATAACTCTGTGAGCAGGGGAAACTACAGTAATCATTATTTTAAAACATCAAAGGAAAACTAATGGAATATAAATTACTGATTCTAGTAAAATGTAGCCCAAAAGCCAAAGAATCACCTCTAATATAGGTTGCTCTGTTGTTCAACACACACTTAATGAGCACATACTATGTACCTGGTCCTATGCATAACAGGAAATGAATAAAATATGTGTGTATATTGAAGGAGATTTTACTCAAGAAGAAGGGGGAGCAAGTTGCTACCCAGTGAGATGTCTGATCCACTGGCCTTCCTTTCACTGGAAGACAGAGTAAGATTTATTTTTCGCAACTGGGGGCTTAAATCTAATAGGTAGATAATGCCTGTAATAATGGGAGATATTTCACAAAGCATTCATTGAATAAAAAAAAGAAATCTGAACTCCAAGAATCTTTATTTAAATCTCACAAACCCTGGGAAGTCCTTGGAAACCTGATTATCTCTGTTTTGGGATTTTAACTTAACTCCAAGGAACTATAATTGCTTCTCAGTTGTCTGCCTTTCATATTAGATTTTAGGGTCTTTAAGCCAGGGACTTGTTTACAATCCTCTTCTGTGGCCAGCATTCTGCCTGGCTTTAGAAAAAGCTCACAAATGGAACGGAGGGAAGAAGGTAGGAAAGAGACAGGGGAGGGGAGAAGAAAGGAAGGAACTTTCAAAGACCTCCCATCCCACCCATGTAGGTCATCACAGAGCATCAACCTGAGCTCTCTGTGCTGTATCCAAAGTCTTGACCTAACTAGCATTCCTGAACATCTGCTCTGTACTAAAGATGACAGCAGGCACCTTCACATACACACCTCATTTAGCTGCTTCTCCCACTGTTTTGAACTCCAGCCAGAACGTTATTTATTAAAAGCTACCAAAGCATGCAGAATTGGAAATCAGACTGCTCAGGTTCAAATCCTCTCTTTGCTGGTTTCCAGCCTTGGACAGGCTACTGAATCTCTATGATTCCAGGTTTCTACATATGAATGTGAAATGTGAAAATAAAATGAGATTAAATATTTAACATGCTGGGCACACCATTTTCTTCCCCCTATAAAAATAGCTTTATTTCCTACAAACTTATATCCCTCCTACTATTTAATCAGAGCCTCAGCCTGGCCAAAAGCCCCTGAATACTCAACTAAGACAGCAGGGACAAGTCTTGCAGAGCTTAGGAAGCAAGGGCTAAAAGCGACCTGAGAGAGTTACACATTTCCCGTCTGCCATCAAGCATCAGGCTACCTTTCCTACGTCCAGCCTGACTTCAGCTCTCACGGCTATCCATCACAGCATCATTGCCATGTCCATCGTCTTTAGCACACGCTTCCATATCTCTGTTAATAAAGGATGTGGGGATAATCATTTCCCCAATGATAGGGGTCCTGATCCTTTTTTAGGATCACATAATAAGGACATTTTTCATTGTTGGAGATAATTCCCCTTCCCGGGCACATTTGTCAAAGGCAGTTTCCAACAGTCCCGTACATCATCCTGAAATACATGATAAGATTCAGGTCTGCTATTCATCATCTGCTGGGCTTCTTCCAATGTGAGTTCCTGCGTGGCTTTTCTTGCCTCTGGTTTAACAATTAGAATGCATGTTCTTCCTAGAGCAGCAGTGCCAGCCAGGAAAGGTTGAAAGACTTAAGTGACCACAGTCCCCAGGTAGAAGGAAGTGAAATCTCTAATGTTGATATAGGAACTCTTTATAAAAGTAAACTGCATATGTCGCCACTGCTTTGCAAGAGCAACCAGACCCCTAGGAAATGAGCTTGCACTGAGGTTCTATTCAATGACCACTGTGGAGAAAACACAGAATATATCAAAAAGGTCCTGTGCTCTGGATCATTTAGACCTGAGTTTAAAATTCTCGCTCTTCCATTCACATGATGAGCCATGCTGAACAAACTTTGAACTTATCTGAGTATGTTTATTCATCTGAAAAATGGGAGTGCTACAGACTTCATAAATCTTTTGGATTCTCATTGCATTCTCTGCCTGCATTGAGTAGTCAACTAATTAATGCCATTTCCCATTCCTCTCAGTGGGAATTCTTTACTAATTCTCCTCCTCTCAACTTTGAGAGGATAAAATGATGCACAAGACACAGTCCCCTCTATCAATCTGGCAAGGAAGAGAAGTCTGTAAGTGAAATGTTAATAGATGGAAGAAAGGTAGGAGAGCTTCATCTAAATTAAAAATGTTCTAAAATGGTATGCTGAAAATCATGGAGAAAGGAAGGTTGAATTACATGCAGGAGGGGGATGCCATCTAGCTGGGTCTCAGAGGATCAGATGAACCTTGAAAGCAAGCAGGAGAGAAGGGGATTTTTTCCAGATTGAAAGGAGAGCTGCTGCAGCAAACTCAAGCATGTTTAGGAGGTTCAAGCAGGTCACCCTGTTCAGAATGTGCCAGGTACATGTAAGGCACATGTAATACCTGCTAAATGGATGCGTGAGACAGAACCACAGGGCTCTTCAGAGCATTCATTCTGAGATTACAGCATTCACTCTGTCTCCCTTCTCCTATTTCTGTTTTCTCCCCGGCAAGCATGAGATTCCAAATAAGGAGCTACCTCAAGGGGTTATTCTGCAAGAGAAAATATATATAAAAGCGTGAATACATTGCCTATGATTCTGTAATTGTGGGCGGAGAGTAGTTACCTTCATCACCATCATCCTCATTAGTATTTCTGATGTGGGGGTGCCCACTGGGAGGTAAACTGAGCCAAGGATACTATTCACGGAACTGGGGCATCTGCAAAATCAGAGCACCTGTTCCAAATTCAGATCAAAATGTATTTTAATTTATATGCAGCCAAAATCCTTCAAGTACACCTCATCCTGAACTCTGCGAAAACTGGAAAACATCTGGAAAGCCTGGACTCTCTGGCATCCTCGTAAAGAAAGCAAAATGTTTCCTTCTCAGCTTCTAGAACCCTTATAGATAGCAACCTTTCACACACCACAGTCACAAGGGGTAAAGTGCTGGGGCTTCTATGCTTTGCTAACTCCCTTTCTGCCTCCACCACGTGGTCTACTATCACTCCTTTATGCCGCCGAGGCCATCTCAGCCCAATGGTGTGACTACTGGAATCTGTAGGAAGATGTCTTTCAGTGTAAGTATCACTAGGTAATTAACAAGAGGACACTCATTCAGTAGGGAGAAGTTCAGTCCACTGTTCAGCACAGGCACAGGCTCTGCGATCAGAGAGATTAAGGTGCAAATGTGTCCCTAACTTGTCACATGCTGTGTGATCTCAAGCAAGTTGTTCATCAATCTGAGCCTCAGTTGCTTCTCATGAAATAAGGGGATGCTTGTGTTCAAGCTTAAATGAGACATCTCCACCCGACCCTCACCTCTCCCTTTGACCTACGGGTGCTCTCTTGATGGACTGGGCAGAAACATGTAATCCTGCACCATGCTGTACTCTGACCATCCCAGAAACTGTCACTATAGGATGGGGTTGCTCACATCCTGACACACCTGGGGCTTTCTTTGTCTGCTCAGAAAATCCACACAGATAATAAAACCGCATGCTCTGGGCCACTTACTGAATATCTGCAAAGATGAAGACTCTCAGACACTGGGCAGGACTGTAACTTTACCTGACTCATAGAAATCAGAGGGCTAATATGACGGGCTTCGTTCTTCCAAACATCAAAATTCAAGCCCAGCCACTGCCAGAGGCAGCACACTGAGCTTAATGAAGCAGTGGGATGAACTAATATGGCAAATCTTATAGCTCTTACTACCAATATGGCCCACATCATGCTGAATTATAGCACCAGACATGATTGGACACACATTGCAAAAGGGAGAGGTGGTTCACTGAATAGGAGGAATTTTCAGTGCAACATAATAAGAATCTCTAGAGCAAGCTCTTAAGGGAAATGTTTATGGTTTTAAATTTTCTTTCTGCTTGTGCAAATCATTCTCCCCCACACTTTATGATAATTAATTCAACAAACATCTAATGAATGCCTACCATGCTCCAAATGCTGTGCTGGGAACTCATAGTTAGTGGCAGAGGCAGAGAAATAAACAAAAAAGTGTAAGAAAAATGCGGTAGATGTGATGATTTGAATAAATGAAGTATGCTGTAAGAGCCTTCACAAATCGAGGCATGAGAGGCTTTTTTAGTCATTCATTCACTTATTCATTCAACAAGGCTGCACACCTACATCTTCCAACACTGTGCTTAGTGGTAAAAGTGAAGTTAGAAGCTTGCCTGATGGCTCAGTGGTAAAGAATCTGCCTGCCAATGCAGGAAAAATGAGTTTGATCCCTGGTAAGAGAAGATCCCATGTGCCATGGAGCAACTAAGCCCAGTCACCACAGCTATTGAGCATGTGCTCTATAGCCTGGGAAACACAGCTACGGAAGCCCAAGCGCCCTAGAGTCCACGCTCTACAACAAGAGAAGCCTCCGCAACGAAAGCTCAAGTACTGCAACCAGAGTAGCTCCCTGCTGGTCACGACTAGAGAAAAGCCTGCTGCAACAAAGATCCAGCACATCCAAAAATAAATAAAATTTTTAAATTATGATTATTCTTTTTAAACTGAAGCCAGATGGAGTTCCTGCACTCATAGAACTCCCAGCGTACAGAGGGATAAAGAGGAACTGAAAGATGATTAAAACCATGTATTAAGATGGGCAAAATGAGGGGCTTTGTGAGCACACAGACTGGTCATGATCACAACTGGGGATCGCATTGGGTGGGTTGCATTGGGTCCCCCGAATATTTCCAGGGATGTAATAGCTAACTTGAAGCTAAAGCAGAAGTGGAGTTGCTTTGAAGAGAATTATTTTTAAGCACTATTCTTGGAAGAAGAAAAAACATTTGCAAAATTCCAAATGCAAAATATATCATGGTACGATCAGGAAACTGAAATGAATTCTGTTAAGCCAGGGAGTGGAGTATCATTCTGGAAGAGTGGTAAGGAATGTGACTGGAAAGATAAGAAGGGGACAGGCCAGGCAGGGCTTCCCTGAAGCCCTGATAAACCTCGTGGACTTTATCCTGAGGGCAGTGGGGACCGTTCACAGAAGGGTCTGAAGCAAAGGTCAGAACTGATCAGATCCTCCCATTAGTGAGCAGTGTCAGGAAGAGCTTGGAGATAGATGATTCTGAAAACCTGAGGACTGCTCAGGAGGGTGATGGGATGGTCTGGATGACAGATGAAGGCAGCCCAAACTATCCTGAGGAGAGGGGGAGTGTGGAGAGAGAGGATGAGTGGATTTGAGAGATATTTAGGAGGTTGCAGGAACTAATATCATTGATTAATTCATCGAGGGCACTTGGAAGCTTGAAGTGTCAAGGACGATGGATCTGTCAAATGGTTGCCGGGTTCTGAAGGAAGACCAAGTCAGTCCAGAGAACAGGGTGAGAAAGATGATCCAAGTGAGGGAGCAGCATGCATGAAAGTAGCAGAAGTGCGTCCTGAGACCAGGGCTCTGATGGTGCAGGATGGGGAGAGAAAAAGGGACAGAGAGGCATGGACCAGGTCTCAGAGGCTGGCTTCCTGCTCTGCCTGCTGCAGCTTGCTCTGCTGGGGTTACAAAATATGTTCATGGAGGAGAGCAGGTGTGCAGCGGGATCTGAAAAAAACCGACTTTCTAAAGAAACCAGTTAGAATAAAGTCACCAATGAAGCCAGAAACGAATTTATCTTCAGGGAATGGCCACAGTGGGTGAGGCGTCCTGTAATAAGTTCAAGGCCATGTGCTTGTGGGGAATACAGAAGACTCTGCCTACTGCATGTAACGTGATACAGCAGTCTTTCCATAAAAACTAGACTTTGGGTCCCAAAATGGTGTTTCCTCCTTTTCAAACTCTTTAGCCCAAGAACTTCATGGACCAACCCCAGAGAAATGTATGTTGTCTTGCTACTAAATCCTTGAATCCTTGACACTGAATTTCCAAAGCCTGTAAATCACACCACCAGTAGAGTGATTAGCTCACCAAGATCCAACTCTGAGAAAACAAAATGGTGCCATAAATTGACTTCAAGTGGCTAACCTGTTTCTATGTCCATCCCCCCAAAAGAGTGTAGCCCTTTTTCACATTTCCCACCTCCCACAGCAAGGCACAGGGCCAACGCGTGTGTTTAGAGGGCACCAACTTACACATCAGACAAACTCGTTAGTGCATTCCAGCTAGTGTAGACCAGCTATATGACCTCGGGCAAGTCCCTTGATCTCTCTGAACACTATTTTCTTATGTGTTCCATGGGGCAATGTAAGGTTGGGGCTCATTGGGGACAATTTATCTAAAATGGTTAGCATGCAGGAAACACACAAGAAACGATGGTTATTAATGAATGTAGCTTGACAACATGGTCCATTTTCCCTTGTATTTCCTGTCTAACTTCCCAGTTATTCTTGGAAAAAGCATCCTTTTGAAGACTGACCAGTATGTTTTTTTCACTGCCTGATTACCCCCATGCACCTCTGGAAAAAGGGTACCTTCTACGTTTTTTTAATATTCTGCAGCACTAAGAAAAAGGTCACCTTTCAGGCAGGCAGCTGGGGGGCCAGAGGGGAAAGGGAAAATTTCCTTGAGTCTGTATACAGAGAACTGTTAAGTGTTTTATATTTTTGACTCATATAATAGTCATTACAACACTTTAGGACAGGTATTATTACCTCCATTTTAAGGTGAAGGAGCTGAGACTTGAAACAATTAAGCAGTTAGCCTGAGAGATACATGTAGTAAAGGTGCTGAGCCTTGACTGCACATTTCAGTCTGTCTGATTCTAAAGCATGAGCTCTTCCAGGAGGCTTCAACACAAAAGAGGGAGCAAACACACGAAGAGCTTAATCCTAAGAAGGGAAGTTGTTGATAATCTATAACCTCAAGCAACACCATCCAGGGAGTTATTCCTGACTTCCAGCTCTGTCTCCACCACTGACTGACTGAGTGACTAACGGGGCAAGTCATTCTTCTCTTAAGAACACATCTTGAAAGAGAGGCTCTTCCAGCCCCCAAACACTAATTCCTTCTAAACTTTCCTGTACTTCTAGACAAGTTATTCATGTTTTAATGTACATAGACATCTGGAGTATCATGTTACTTATATTAAGCCGAAATCCACCTGCTTTGGGTCAGGAAAGCAGTGAAAAAAGTTTTCATAATTTCAGTTGAGTTCAGTTCAGTCGCTCAGTCGTGTCTGACTCTTTGCGACCCCATGAATCGCAGCACGCCAGGCCTCCCTGTCTATCACCATCTCCCGGAGTTCACTCAGACTCACGTCCATCGAGTCGGTGATGCCATCCAGCCATCTCATCCTCTGTCGTCCCCTTCTCCTCCTGCCCCCAATCCCTCCCAGCATCACAGTCTTTTCCAGTGAGTCAACTCTTTGCATGAGGTGGCCAAAGTACTGGAGTTTCAGCTTTAGCATCATTCCTTCCAAAGAAATGCCAGGGCTGATCTCCTTCAGAATGGACTGGTTGGATCGCCTTGCAGTCCAAGGGACTCTCAAGAGTCTTCTCCAAAACCACAATTCAAAAGCATCAATTCTTCGGCACTCAGCCTTCTTCACAGTCCAAGTATTTTACTTGGTAAATATAAATTGGAGTAAAAATTAACACAAAATTTATGAATAGTAACAGATGGAAATGAAGAAAAGTAGCAACATGGAAACATATATATATGTGTTTGGTTTTGTTTTTTTTTTCTGAAAGATACATGCACGTATGGGTACTCAGTTAGGTCCTACTCTTTTTGACCCCATGGACTGTAGCCTGCCAGGCTCCTCTGTCCATGAGATTTCCCAGGCAAGAATACTGGAGTGGGTTGCTATTTCCTCCTCTAGGGGATCTTCCTGACCCAGGGATCGAACGTACATCTTCTGCACTGCAGGTGGATTCTTTACCACTGAGCCACAAGGATGAGTCCCACAGAAGTCCGAAGAGCCTCCCCTCAGGCAGAAGTTCTTAGGCTATAGGTACTGGCTGGAGCCCAAATCTCCTTCTCCAGTGTCTCTGTCCCCCGGCTCCAATTCCAGAACACCAAGCTCCCACTGGGCTCATGGCTAGGACTGAATAAACATTTGCAGACAAAGTAATTAATGACATATGCCTCTTCTACATGTCACACATGGAAAATATAAGTTCTACATCCACTGAACGCCTGTGGAAAGTAAGGCTCAAAGTGTGGAAGTGACTTGCCTGGAGATGAACAACAAGAGAGCGGGGGGTCTGGGGTACAAACACAAATTCAAGGTCTTGATGACCCCAAATCTGCCTCCCTGCAGGATAAAAGCAGCAGACAAAAGTGATGGAATAGCAGCTCTCTCTGCACCAAAGGGCTGATAAGACTTTCCAAATTTACTCTCCCAAGGTCCTAAGGACCAGTGGGATAATAAATATGAAAGTTTATGAGCTTCTAAGTGGTAAGCCAGTTATTATTAACAGAGTTCTTTCCCAGGACTCACCAGTCAGTGGAGGGATTAGGACCCTGAGCATGCCATTCTTGAAACCATTCCTTTGCACAACTGACAGAAATTTTCTAAGAAACCTCCCCAAAGTCTGCACAGCTACTGAGGCACACAGCTAGGGTTCAAACACAGTTTGGGAGGAAATAATCAGGTAGCATGTTGCTGTGTCACTGTTCTTCATCAATTATCCTTGAGAAGAGCTCCAAAATAAATATAAGGAAAGTGACTAAGTTTATGTCCAAGTGTTTCTATAAAATAGGGAGAAAATACTAACCCGTGATCTCAGAAGGAAGAGGACAAAAAAGCTAACCCTGACCATATTGCAGATCCCAAGCTGGCCCTTTATCCAAGATAATTTCACTCACCTTTCCGATAAACAAGCAGAGTAGTAATACCCACCATCTCCCCCTACACACACACTTGAATCACACACTTAAAGACAAGGGTCAATGGAGCTAAATTCTGGTTACACAATAGATAAGAACAAGAGTTACAGAGGAAAAACCAGGTCTGCTGGACTCCACAATTAGCACTCTTCCACGACACTAAGCTTCCAGATGGCACTCACTAAAGTCACCCCCAGATATGTCTGTTAAGGCTGGGACCCACTCCTCTACCACAGTCTTCTACTGGGTGTCCTAAGGCCAGGATCACCACAGACTGTGTCAGCTGACCCTCTCCCTTTAACAGCAGATAATGAACCTGAAAGTATACGTTCTTTCTTTCTGGTCCTCCATCAAATTCCACTCCCAGAATAAGCACCTCTGACAAGCTGCATGTCTAGTGATACAATCCAATAACAATGAAATGACTTGATTTCTCACTACTTTCATCCCCTCCTTATGTGAACTATGAATACTCTAGTTGCATCTCATACATGGCCTGTCTAGAAACTCATTGTGTGGTGAAATATGCTCCAGTGTGACTTGTTTGTGCATCTGTCTGACTTACTTTCAACAGCCTGGGTCACAGAACTAGGCTGAAAGGGTTCTGAAGAATTATTAATGGCCTATTAACATTCTTTATGCTGCTGTTTGTCATGATAGATGTCTCACATTGCCAGGTGTTTTTTTTTTTAGGAAGCAAAATGTCTGCCTCACCAACCATCTAAATCTTGCCAAGAAAAGAAAAACGTTTCCATTCTGTAATACCAGGTAGTAAAATGAGAAATACACTTATGATAGAATGTCAAATGACAAAGCAGCATGTAAAATCATATGAACAGCATAATCTCAAGTATATATATTACCCCGGAAAGTCAGTTCAGAAGGAAGTAACTTCGAATGTTAATAAGTTATTTTTAATTTTTAGGATTATGCATGCGTACCTTGTCTTTTCTAGTTTTCAGTAATAGGCATCTATAACTTTTTAAAATTCTAATGAAACTATCAAAAACGAAAAAAAATATTTATTGTTCATAAAGAAGTCTAAACTTATTGTGTTTCCTTACCACCAATATCATTATGTAAGGTTATTAAACTTGACCTATGTCAGGCACAAAGATTGTTCAAGAAAAGAAAAATATATACCAACCTTGCTGATGAATATAAATAACAAAATATTAAGTAAAACATCAAACTAAAACCACAGGGCTTGTAAAATAAGATATCATAAACACAAATGAGGATTAGAAAATCTATCAGTGAAATAAGTGATTTATTACTGATTTTAAACTAAACGAAAAAATACATGTATAATCATTGAAATGAATATAGAAAAAGCATCATAAACTTCAACATGAAAATTCAAGACTTAAAAAATAATTCCCAGAAATGATAAATGAAGGGGAACTAATAATGAATATTAAAAAAACTTAAATATCACACTTACAGGTAATTTAAGGCATTTCCATTAACTTAAGAAAAAGTTAAGGATACCTCATTTCAGTTCAGTTCAGTCGCTCAGTCGTGTCCAACTCTTTGCGACCTCATGAATTGCAGCACACCAGACCTCCCTGTCCATCACCAACTCCCGGAGTTCACTCAGACTCACATCCATCGAGTCCGTGATGCCATCCAGCCATCTCATCCTCTGTCGTCCCCTTCTCCTCCTGCCCCCAATCCCTCCCAGCATCACAGTCTTTTCCAATGAGTCAACTCTTCGCATGAGGTGGCCAAAGTACTAGAGTTTCAGCGTTAGCATCATTCCTTCCAAAGAAATCCCAGGGCTGATCTCCTTTAGAATGGACTGGTTGGATCTCCTGCAGTCCATGGGAGTCTCAAGAGTCTTCTCCAATACCACAGTTCAAAAGCGTCAATTCTTTGGCGCTCAGCCTTCTTCACAGTCCAACTCTCACATCAATACATGACCACAGGAAAAAACATAGCCTTGACTAGACGGACCTTAGTCGGCAAAGTAATGTCTCTGCTTTTGAATATGTTATCTAGGTTGGTCGTAACTTTTCTTCCAAGGAGTAAGCATCTTTTAATTTCATGGCTGCAGTCACCACCTGCAGTGATTTTGGAGCCCCCCAAAATAAAGTCTGACACTGTTTCCACTGTTTCCCCGTCTATTTCCCATGAAGTGATGGGACCAGATGTCATGACCTACTCTCTACTAAATATCATAGTAATGATTCTTTACAACTCCCCCCCCCGCCCCCACCCCAGACTGTAGCCCACCAGGGTCCTCTGTCCATGGAATTCTCCAGGCAAGAATAATAGACTGGGTTGCCAATCCCTTCTCTAGGGGATCTTCCCAATCCAAGAACTGAATCCAGGTATCCTGCAGTACAGGCAGATTCTTTATCATGTGAGTCACCAGGCAAGTCTTTTGTACTACTAGGCTGAGACAATGTAATAAAATAAGAAAAAGAACAAATATTTAAAGATTGGGAAGAATCCTGAAACTTACTTATAAGGTTATTTATATACTGCTTCATGAGAAAATCAAAGAGGAATCATAGAAAAATATTACTAAAAAAGTTTAGTAACACTATTATATTCAAGATTCAAGACCAATGAATATATAAACTACTTACTTCCTTTTAAAGTTCTACTTATTTTGGCCCAGCTAGCAACATTTGTTTAATGGAATCCTTATATAATCTCATAGCCGAAACTAAAGAACAGGAAATGAATTAATCCTATTACCAGCACATTCTTGTTCTCTCTTTTTAATGTATATGTGTGCTTTCCTGTGCCTTGGTCCAGACAAGGGTATCAAGAATAGAAACTGCTATGGCAAGAGTGAATGTCGACATTCTAGGAATCAGAACTAAAATGGACTGGAATGGGTGAATTTAACCCAGATGACCATTATATCTACTACTGCAGGCAGGAATCCCTTAGAAGAAATGGAGTAGCCATCATGATCAACAAAAGGGTCTGAAATGCAGCACTTGGATGCAATCTCAAAAATGACAGGATGATCTCTGTTCGCTTCCAAGGCAAACCATTCAATATCACCATCCAAGTCTATGCCCCAAACCAGTAATACTGAAGAAGCTGAAGTTGAATGGTTCTATGAAAACCTACAAGACCTTTTAGAACTAACACCCAAAAAAGATGTCCTTTTCATTATAGGGGACTGGAATGCAAAAGTAGGAAGACAAGAAACACCTGAGGTAACAGGCAAATTTGGCCTTGGAATGCAGAATGAAGCAGGGCAAAGACTAATAGAGTTTTGCCAAGAGAACGCACTGATCATAGCAAACACCCTCTTCCAACAACACAAGAGAAGACTCTACACATGGACATCACCAGATGGTCAACACCGAAATCAGATTGATTATATTATTTTCAGCCAAAAATGGAGAAGCTCTATACAGTCAGCAAAAACAAGACCGGGAGCTGACTGTGGTTCAGATCATGAACTCCTTATAGCCAAATTCAGACTTAAGCTGAAGAAAGTAGGGAAAACTACTAGACCATTCAGGTATAACCTATATCAAACCCCTTATGTTTATACAGTGGAAGTGAGAAATAGATTTAAAGGACTAGATCTGATAGATAGAGTGCCTGATGAACTATGGACAGAGGTTTGTGACACTGTACAGGAGACAGGAATCAAGACCATGCCCATGAAAAGAAATGCAAAAAAGCAAAATGGCTGTCTGGGGAGGCCTTACAAATAGCTGTGAAAAGAAGAGAAGTAAAAAGCAAAGGAGAAAAGGAAAGATACAAGCATCTGAATGCAGAGTTCCAAAGAATAGCAAGAAGAGATAAGAAAGCCTTCCTCAGTGATCAATGCAAAGAAATAGAGGAAAACAACAGAATGGGAAAGACTAGAGATCTCTTCAAGAACATTAGAGATACCAAGGGAACATTTCATGCAAAGATGGGCTTGATAAAGGACAGAAATGGTATGGACCTAACAGAAGTAGAAGATATCAAGAAGAGGTGGCAAGGATACACAGAAGAACTGTACAAAAAAGATCTTCATGACTAAGATAATCACGATGGTGTGGTCACTCACCTAGAGCCAGACATCCTGGAATGTCAAGTCAAGTGGGCCTTAGAAAGCATCACTACAAACAAAGCTAGTGGAGGTGATGGACTTCCAGTTGAGCTCTTTCAAATCCTGAAAGATGATGCTGTGAAAGTGCTGCACTCAATATGCCAGCAAATTTGGAAAACTCAGCAGTGGCCACAGGACTGGAAAGGTCAGTTTTCATTCCAATCCCAAAGAAAGGCAATGCCAAAGAATGCTCAAACTACCACACAGTTGCACTCATCTCACATGCTAGTAAAGTAATGCTCAAAATTCTCCAAGCCAGGCTTCAGCAATACATGAACCATGAACTTCCAGATGTTCAAGCTGGTTTTAGAAAAGGAGAGGAACGAGAAATCAAATTGTCAACATCGGCTGGATCATGGAAAAAGCAAGAGAGTTCCAGAAAAACATCTATTTCTGCTTTCTTGACTATGCCAAAGCCTTTGACTGTGTGGATCACAATCAACTGTGGAAAATTCTTCAATAGGTGGGAATACCAGACCACCTGACCTGCCTCTTGAGAAATCTGCATGCAGGTCAGGAAGCAACAGTGAGAACTGGACATGGAACAACAGACTGGTTCCAAATAGGAAAAGGAGTACATCAAGGCTGTATATTGTCACCCTGCTTATTTTGCTTATATGCAGAGTACATCATGAGAAATGCTAGGCTGGAAGAAGCACAAGCTGGAATCAAGATTGCCGGGAGAAGTATCAATAACCTCAGATATGCAGATGACACCACCCTCATGGCAGAAAGTGAAGAGGAAGTAAGAAGCCTCTTGATGAAAGTGAGAGAGCAGAGTGAAAAAGTTGGCTTAAAACTCAACATTCAGAAAACGAAGATAATGGTATCTGGTCCCATCACTTCATGGGAAATAGATGAGGAAACAGTGTCAGACTTTCTTTTTTGGGGCTCCAAAATCACTGCAGATGGTGACTGTAGCCATGAAATTCAAAGGCATTTACTCCTTGGAAGAAAAGTTGTGACCAACCTATATGGCATATTGAAAAGCAGAGACATTACTTTGCCAACAAAGGTCCGTCTAGTCAAGGCTATGGTTTTTTTAGTAGCCATGTATGGCTGTGAGAGTTGGACTGTGAAGAAAGCTGAGCACCAAAGAATTGATGCTTTTGAACTGTGGTGTTGGAGAAGGCTCTTGAGAGTCCCTTGGACTGCAAGGAGATCCAACCAGTCCATTCTAAAAGAGGTCAGTCCTGGGTGTCCTTTGGAGGGAACGATGCTAAAGCTGAAACTCTAGTACTTTGGCCACTTCATGCGAAGACTTGACTCACTGGAAAAGACTCTGATGCTGGGAGGGACTGGGGGCAGGAGGAGAAGGGGACGACAGAGGATGAGATGGCTGGATGGCATCACTGACTCAATGGACGTGAGTCTGAGTGAACTTCAGGAGTTGGTGATGGACAGGGAGGCCTGGCGTGCTGCGATTCATGGGGTTGCACAAAGTCAGATACAACTGAGCAACTGAACTGAACTGAACACTGTTGCATAATTACAAATAATTGTAAAGTCTTGTTCTGGACAAATCAGCTATATACTTTTTACGATCGCCTTGGGTAAGAGAAAACAATGTGATAATTCTGATAAAGATGAGAAAGAAGGGGAGGGTGGAATGGAAAAGGCAGAAGAGAAACATGAAAAAGAAGGCATAGGTGGGAAAGATGGAGAAAGATGACAGGGAAAGAAGATGAGAAGAAGGAAGGAGAAGAGGAGGGGGAAACGGGAAGAAGAGAAGATTACAGATAAACTTTTTTGAGTTTTTAACATATGCCAAGTTCTATATTATGTGTTTTATTTGCCTTATTTCAATTAATCTTCCTAGTGAGCCTTTGAGCTTTATAATATTCCATCTTCATTTTAAGGGAAAGGAAACTGAATCTCAGAGAAGTGAAGTCACATGCTAAGGTCACGCAGTTTGGAAGTAATATAGCAGAATCTGAACACAGGTCTGCCTGCCCAGACTTCATAGTATTAGCCACTCACTAGAGGATACTCTCTGCACAGGTACTCTGTTGACTTTAGACCTACCAAAGACGTGAAGATGAGGAGTTCAAAAGGTCACCTTCACAGTCCCATTCCAAATCTTCAACTAAGCCAATGTTCTGAAAAACCTGAATCCTCTCTTTAGAATGCTGCAGCTTTTATGTATTTAAATTAAGAATGAAAAGATATGCATTAAGTACAATTCTAATGTATTAAGCATTCAAGCGCATACATTTAGTGGAAAGGTTAAATTTGAAGCAAAAATATAACTTGTCCGTTTCCAGTGATAAAGCATTTGAATTCTAGTACATACCAGGCTCTGCAATAATTTTTTTTCCCTGTAGCAGTCCTCCTAAGACCTGTTCTCTCACTTGCTTTCCTTCTATTATTCTTATACTCTCATGCAGAAAAAGCAAGGCTTATATTAGGTTTTAAAGGATAAAATAGACTTCTTCCAAAATACCTGTGTTTCAAATAAACATCTAAAGCAAAATTTATAGTCCTTCTTAGGGTTCTGACTGTCCAAGAACTGCATATATATTACATTTATGTCCTTTGCTTCCTACGGAGCATCAGACAATGCCATCAGAAAACATGACTGGGCAGGCATGGCTATGTCTCAGACAAATCACTGCCTATACAAAGCAACCAACGACAGCTTGTTTGCAGTCCCATACTGACAGATTTTAAGACTTGAAAGAGAGTTCTATTAATCCTCTTACACACAGTCTTAAAGACAGGGAGGAAAAGAGAAGACACAGACAGAAAACACACACCACACCACAGACACACACACATATACACCAAGCAACAAGTTGCTGACATCTAATTATAACAAGGAGACATGGTCATAAAGCCATAGGAACAAATCCTCCAAAAATCATGAACAGCAATAGAATCATTCTGTTATCACACTATGCACGCCAGTCTTCTCTACCAGATGCCTGTGTGCCTTCTCTATGTCAGACACTTTCTAATTGCTGGGAGTTAAAAGGGTGAACAAGAGATCCAGCTCTGAAGGGATGTATAGTACAGCTCTCCAGTGAAAATACAGGGTGTTTTTAATAAAGTGAGCTAATACAGTGCTGGTCAAACAAAAGAAGTAACCCAATTTGGGGAGTAAGGAGAGGCCCTTCAGGAGCCCTTCTAAGCTCAACCCTGAAAAATAAGGAGGAGAAGGTCAGTCTAAGAAAAAGTGGAGAGCAACAAGAGGATCTGGGGCTTAACTGATAGCCTAGGTGCTCTCAAAATCTGGTCTCTGAACTACCAGCATCTGCATCATCTGAGAACTTGTTATAAATGCATCTTGGGCCCCATCCTAGACCTAGTGAACCAAACACTCCAGGAACAAGACTCCGCAGTCTGTATTTTAACAAATTTCTATGTCACGCTTGCATGCCTGGAGTTCGAGAATCACTGGCATTGGGCTAGACAAAAAGTTTGTTCGTTACGTAAGACTTAAAGAAGAATCTGAACAAACTTTTTGACAAACCTAATATATTCAAATGTGAACTACAAGACACAGAATGTCTGGAATGCAAATAGGGTTGGGTGGGGATGTGGTGCAGATTTAGGCAGTGATATTGCTAGAGGGATGGACAGATAGGTAGAAGCCAGGTTAAGTAGGGCCTTGCATATTATGAAGATTTTTTTTTTTTTTTTTGGACTTTACCCAGAGAAGGATGAGCCATTAAAACATGATACTGTAAATAAAAAAGACACCAAATAATGCTGGTGACTCTAAAACTATATGCAATCACAAAGATAGTACCAAGTACTATTCCAAAGACCGAAAACCCACTCCTGCACAATAAGTAGCCATTGGGAAAGGAACAGATTGAGCCCTACCTTTCTTTCTGGAGTCTTTCTTGGCGCTGGTTTTCACAGCTACTTGAAGTTCTGTCTCAGTTGACATCCTACTAAATCCTTAGTCCACTTCACACAGATCCCGGGCCTTGGCCAGGCTCATTGAGGACTCCTCGTCAAGAAAATGACTCCTTTCAGAAACGACACCCCGAGTTGCACATTTCATTCACTCCTTCCGAGCGCTGCAAATCAAGAGAAGAGAATACTAAGAATAACCACCCTGGTGAAATCAGAAATTAGAAGGGCAAAAAAAACTGTCAAACATACAAAAACAGGAAAACCTTGGTCTCCATGTATAAACGGCCCACATGGTTTCATTAAGCCATTGACAGGGCTCATATGCTCTCAAACAAAGAGCTTGAGAGGCCTTATTTGCAAAACTCAAACTAGAAAACACACAGCAGATCTTTAAAACACTGGACTTTCAAGAAAAGCAAAATTCAATGCTTTATTTTCCATGTTCCTTATTGTCAAGCATGGAAAACCACCCAGAAAAGGCAGCACAGGCGTATTTCCTGAGCAGCTCCGTGGAGGCATTTCCAACAATAAGGCACCCATCCATCAGGCAAGCTTGACCAGAGCCTTGGCAGCTGAAGCAGATCATAGGGAAGTGACCTGTGGTGTGTCCCTCACAAGCAGGCATCAGAAGGGACATGCAGTTGACATACAATTGGGCTTCAAGGGTAAGGTGACAAATGGGGCTGAGAAACTTTCCAGCAAGCCAATTTTTATGTCAGCTTTCCCCCCCGCCAGCTATATGAGCAGACAAGCATTTAATGTGGGGAGGAAGAGAAAAGGGAAAGGAGCAGGCAGACACACATTTCACCCCTCTTTCTGTAATAAACATGCAATGCACACTACTAGATACTCTTAAGCTCAGACACTGTGCTGGGAAGAGATAATAATGATAATATTACCACTTCAATTACGGCCAGTATTTACTATACATTTACTATATACTCTGCCCTCAGCTCCCGCTGCACATACATTATCTCATTTGATTTCATTTAAATTGAATGAATGTATTCCCGGTGTCAAGTCAACAATCTTTCCCAGTGACTCTCTATCTCTGATAGTTACATGTGAGAGTTCAGTTGAAAATAAACATTCAGGAGTTATCCATTTTTGAAGAATATTAAGATAAAGCTACTGGAAATGGATCTTCAAACTGTGCAGCCAATTCTTAGCTCCTGCAATAGCTCTAGAACTGTTTAATCTGAAAAGGGTGACCCGGAATGCCAGTTTCAGCTCGATAAGAATAATAACCCAAGCCCCTTAATCATGCCAATTAAAGATGGCTTAACTAGAAAATGTTTAATGTAAAAGGCACACAAAAATTTAATAGGGCTTAAATATGGGGAAATTCACACCTTTATCCAAAGAAATCTTATTGGCTTTTTGTTAACAAACTATTTTTTAACAAGGACAGTAGCCCTCAATGAATGTACTTAAAGTATAGGACCTAAGACTGCAACTAAAGAAAATGGAATATTACTTTCCTAGAATGGGGTACATGGAAAACTATGTTGAAAATGAGCACTTTTCCCACCACTTTTGTGCCATCTATCTGTATCATGCCACTAAAGCTCTCATCTCCTTCCTAACCTCTTGCCCCCAAAAGACAACATTCCCTAAGAGACGACAGAGTCACAAAATTTGGTCCTACAAGGGAATAAATAATTTTATTAATGATACTAGTCACTTCATTGTAACAGATATCTACTAAGAACATAAGAAGGGCCAGGTGCAAGTGCTGGCTCATTCATGTCAACAGATGTGCACTGTACAACCATGCAACCCAAGAGTACGGATTCAGGGCCTGACCTCTTAGCCTCAAAGCAGCTCAGTCTAGCAGAGGTGTTAGTCGTGTAAGGCACTGAAATACACAGGGTCAGAACAAAACCAGATTGGAGCACAAAGGAGCAAGGTTTTCGGCTTTGTTTGAAAGTCAATAAAGCTTCACAGACAAGAAGCTATGCACTGTGTGATCTTGAAGAATGATGCTTTCGTCAGGTGGAAGGCAAGGGAAAGGACCAACAGGTACTAATGCATGTATAATAAGTGAATAAATGATTGTCTCAGGCAGAAGTATCAGCATGTCCAGGGAGGCTTTAAGTTAACAACCAAAACAACAAAACGAAGCACAAGTCTAGTAGGGAGGTGATACACTTTCCTAACTTCCCAATTTTCAATTGTGCTGTTACTTTTCTGTGGAATTATTCAAGTCTACCTTGACATTCTCAAGGTTCAGTTCAAAGAGGTATCTTAGGCAGAAAGATTTCCTGATCTCTCTGTTAAATGGAACTGTAATAGGGAAGAACAAATCTGACTCCATACTGGATCTGTTTCTTTTACTTTAACCTTTGTACTCTATTGCTTTTGCTGTAAGATAAGAATGTTGTCTATAGCCTGAAATATACAGGATAGCCCATTTCACAAGGCTCTGACCTTTAAAGGTGTAACATTTTCCCATTCATATAGAGATAAAAAGTTGTAAGGCAGAAAGAAACATTTGTCTTGTTGAAGGTTTAGAGAAACATTGCGACCTGACCTACATGGACAGCTGCAAGAAGAAAGGATTAAAACACCTAGAGGTTTGCAACAACCAACCATATACCCTCACCTTTTAGTATAAAAGAAGTCTGAATTCTAACTCAGGTAAGATGGTTCTGTGAGAAACTAGTCCACTATCTTTTTGCTCTGCTGGCTTTCTAAATAAAGTCACTATTCCTTGCCTCAACAACTTATCTCTTGACTTATTGGGGCCTGTCCTGCAGCAGCAGTATGAGCTTTCACTGGAAACTGTATCTCCTTACTCCAATCTTCATAGTCTGAGCCACTTAGGAGCAATGTGATATTAAGGAAATAACTGAACCCCTCTTTGCCTAGTTTCTCTACCTTTATAATGGAGTAACAGTATCAACTTAATGGAGTGGCTAAGGAAATTGTGATCACACATGTAACATGCTTGGAAGAGTGTCTGACACATCTCCTGGCAGGTACTCAATAAATATTAGGCACTAATAGTTTCCTGTGTTATGAACACAGGAATACAAGGTCACAACACAGACTCAGCGTCATATTGCTATCCTCTTTTCACAGAGGAGGAAACCATGGCAGGTTAAATTTGCTTTCTAAAGACAAATTGTAGGAAATGGTAGGAGCTAAGATATTTCCATCATGCTGGGCTTACACACAGTAGGTACCTGATGCATAAACATTTTCATGGACTGAAATATGTGGGTTTTAAACCATTTCAAGCACTCTTAAAAGTCAGTGTATAAAACTGGATTAGTTTAAAAAAAAAAAAGTTAGAAAAGAAAAAAAAAAAACTGGATTAGATTTGCACCATTTTCTTCCCTTTGACTTTGTAAGCCATAATACAGCACCTCTGCCTATTCTGTGGGCATCTCCAGTGTCCGACTTGTTTAACAAAATGAGATTGTGTTCAAGTGTTATAAGCATTACTTGTGAATTCCTAAAGTACATCCCCATATCAATAAAGAAAGGAAACTAGCATCATCTTGAATAAAAATGTGCATGAGGAAGCTTCAGTAAGAAGAGAACATTCTACAGCCAGGGCCCTGGCATTCCCTTTAATTTTCCAAAAGCCAGAGGTTGAGCAAATGCTGTGAAGTAGCTCCAAATTATTTAGGAAATTCGTTTCTTTGTAATTAAGGAGATTAAAGTCCTCTAGGCCCAGAAAACCACGTGACAACTCAAATCATTTTTCCCCAGTAAAAGCTGTGAAACCCTATCAGTTAAATTCAGGCTCGCCTAGAATTTTGAAATGCTTCAATAATGTTTCTTTGCTCCACACAATCTGCAGTAATTTAATATTCCTGAAGTGTGTCAGGTTTTTTATAATGAGCTCTTCAAATCTAAATGTGAATTATGTAACATTCCACTACAGACATTCTGTCTACTGAACTGCTTCTAAATGTAAAATCCCATGTTCAGTGATGGGGGGATAGGGAGGGCTGGGGTGCAAAAACACCAAACCACAAAGCAGAGAAAACAGATAGGCCATTTTTAATAAAACAAAGTACAAAGGTTTGAGCAGCTACAACAAACACACACTAAAACACCTACTATAATACACATTTATGTTCACTCTCCTTCCCTCCCACCCTCATACAATCCAAAGGTCAAACAGCTAATTTTATGAGGACCCACGATTTGCCATGGAGAAGGGAATGGCAGTCGACTCCGGTATTCTGGCCTGGAGAATGCCACGGACAGAGGAGCCTGGTGGGCTGCAATCCATGGGCTTGCAAGAGTCGGACACAACTGAGCGACTAACACTACTACTCAGTTCAGTTCAGTTCAGTCGCTCAGTCGTGTCCAACTCTTTGCGACCCCATGAATCGCAGCACACCAGGCCTCCCTGTCCATCACCATCTTCCGGAGTTCACTCAGACTCACGTCCATTGAGTCCGTGATGCCATCCAGTCATCTCATCCTCTGTTGTCCCCTTCTCCTCCTGCCCCCAATTCCTCCCAGCATCAGAGTCTTTTCCAATGAGTCAACTCTTCGCATAAGGTGGCCAAAGTACTGGAGTTTCATCTTTACCATCATTCCTTCCAAAGAAATCCCAGGGCTGATCTCCTTCAGAATGGACTGGTTGGATCTCTTTCTAGTCCAAGGGACTCTCAAGAGTCTTCTCCAACACCACAGTTCAAAAGCATCAATTCTTCGGTGTTCAGCCTTCTTCACAGTCCAACTCTCACATCCATACATGACCACAGGAAAAACCATAGCCCTGACTAGATGGACCTTAGTCGGCAAGGTAATGTCTCTGCTTTTGAATATGCTATCTAGGTTGGTCATAACTTTTCTTCCAAGGAGTAAGCGTCTTTTAATTTCATGGCTGCAGTCACCATCTGCAGTGATTTTGGAGCCCCCCAAAATAAAGTCTGACACTGTTTCCACTGTTTCCCCATCTATTTTCCATGAAGTGATGGGACCGGATGCCATGATCTTCGTTTTCTGAATGTTGAGCTTTAAGCCAACTTTTTCGCTTTACTCTGCTATTACTACTACTGTTCGCCAGGTTCTCTTCTATGAACTTTCATATATTATCTTATCCGACCCTTCAGTCACTTGAAGTTATATAGTATTATTATGTTCACTTGACAAATGAGAAAAGGGAGGCACAAGTCAGTTTAGCAGCTGGTTCACAGTCACGTGGCTAGTAGGCTGCAGAACAAGGCAGGGTGGTACAAGCCACTCTTCTCCCCAGTTTCACTCAAGACCCCCTTGGAGGTCCATCAGCTGGAGAATGAATTAAGAAAATAGTCTATCTATACAATGCAATATTATCCAAGCCATAAAACAAAATAAAGTACTGATACAGGCTGCAAGGTGAATGAACTTGGCAAACAACATGCCAAATGAAAGAAATTAAGGCGAAAGTCACTTATTGTGAAAATGATTCCATTTTCCTCCAGACTATCGAAAACAAATAATCCAAAGGGAGATGGAAAGCGGAGCAGGGGCTGCCAGGTGCTGGGGGAAGCAGGGGACGGGGACTGACACCTTCATGGTTACAGGGTCTCCTGTGGTAGAGATGAGGTGTTTTGGCACTAGATACCAGTGATGGTTGAACAGCATTGTGAGTAAAGTAAGTGACACTGAATTATATACATTAAAATGGTTAATTTCATATTATGGGAATATCATCTCAATTTTAAAAAGGAAAAACAGAAAGCCAAAAGACAACTCTCCGGGCCAGGTGCCGCATCCTTATTTAAGCATTGTGTGAGATGCTAAGACACTGAAAATTCCTGTCTAAAGGGACACCCAGTTTTAAAAACCAGATGAAGAGGTAGACTTCCAAGAAGTAGGACTTCAAGTGGCAGCAATTTGAAGGATGAAAAATTGTATGTACTACTACCTGATGCTTCATGATTTGGCAGATCTTACTCACTTTCATCTAAAGTAGAAACCACTGAAAACAGGCTGCTTATCAATAAGGCACAACGGTTCGCAACAGTACAGATAAGGAGTCTCAGTTTCCACATCAGGATAATGGGAAGACCACCACCAAGAGTGCAAGGTTTGGAAGATCATGAGATTTGGGCACTTATAAAGCCTAGCTCAATATACAGTATGCCAGTCTTTATGTAAGAAAGGAGGATACATAAATCTGCTAAGAAACAGGACAAACAAACCAGAAAACAATGAAGCTGTTTCTCTATATGGGGAGATCCTAGATGTTAAAATCACAGGATGACCAGGTAGAAAGACATGGCAAAGGGTCCCACTTATCAGAGTAGATTTTTACTTAATTTCTACATGTGGAAGCATATTAATGCTTCACATCTCAGATTAAAAAGTAAAATTAACAGCAATGGAAAGTAGAGGAAGGGCTAAAACTGGAAGTGAACTGAAACAAATTCAATTGTATTTCAAAGGAGCATCATAAACACAGTCACTGAAGGGGTGGGAGAGAAATCATTAATATGAATAACTTACAAACACAGAATTTAACTGTTTACAACCTGTCATGAACAGGACCAAACCAGGGCAGAGAACACCACAAACAAACCTTGAACTCTTTTTAGTAGGCTTTTTTTTGGTAGTGTTATGGGAAAAGCAATTATGAAACTATTCTAAATGTATTATAGGATTGGGCAAAGAAATAAATTCTTTAATGTTCTTGGGAGATAAGACTCTCACTGTTCAAGAATAACCATTAAAATATGGAAAGGGGGAAGCCAGGAAGGAGCACTGTGGGGACAGTTTGGAAACTGGAGATTTCAGGGTTTAAACTCATGGTTTATAAATAAACATGCATCTGCATATAGGTGTGTGTGCACGTGTTTATATGCATATATTTTCCTAGCCCTGTCCACTGAACAGGTCTAGAAGCAAGGTTTGCTAGTGACAAGGTGATACCTTAATACTCAGATTTTAGTTTCTACTACAACTCTTAGTCAAAAGACTGAGAGTTTCTAGAAGTGAGTTATTCCAGAGCTGTGGAGGGCAGGTACAAGATGAGCCCAACGTATCTTTTGTCCCAGAAAGTCAGTAAATGCTAAATCCAGGAAGCCATCCATAGGTCTTAAAGTGTCTTCTCACTTGTTGTCTGCAGTTGCAAGCAGAAAATCTGTGATCATGTAATGGAGACACTGAACAACACCTCAATCAGGTTATCAAAATTAACATTAACAGAGATGAGCAGATGGATATCAGGTAATATCCTGACAAGACCACATCATTGTGATGTAGTATCCTGGCCAGGAATCTAATAAGAACATGCACACAAAAATGTGGAGAAAAGTCCACTCTTCAAAAATGGCAAACCAAACACAAAGGTAGGCTGTGGAAATATTTTAGATGAAAACAACCTAAACAGGTACAACAACTAAATGAAATATTCGATCCTCTTTTTGGAGAGAAAATAAATGCTACAAAGGAAATCAGAGAGCCAATCGACAAATTTGAATATGGATGGCAAATTAGGTAAAAATATTCTATCAATGTTAAATTTATTTTAATTGATAAATTTCCTATGGCTATGTAAGAGAATATACCTATTCTTAGAGAATGTGTGTGTACGTATTCAATTGCTTCAGTCATGTCCAACCCTTTGCAACCCTCTGGACTGTAGCCTGCCAGGCTCCTCTGTAGATGGGAATCTCCAGGCAAGAATATTAGAGTGGGTTGCCATGCCCTCCGCAGAAGGCAATGGCACCCCACTCCAGTACTCTTGCCTGGAAAATCCTATGGACGGAGGAGCCTGGTAGGCTGCAGTCCACGGGGTCGCTAAGAGTCAGATACGACTGAGGCTTCACTTTCACTTTTCACTTTCATGCATTGGAGAAGGAAATGGCAACCCACTCCAGTGTTCTTGCCTGGAGAATCCCAGGGATGGGGGAGTCTGGTGGGCTGTCGTCTATGGGGTCGCACAGAGTCGGACACGACTGAAGCGACTTAGCAGCAGCAGCCGTGCCCTCATTCAGGGGATCTTCCTGACCTGGAGATCAAACTCGCGTCTGCCTGCATCGCCTGTACTGCAGGTAGGTGCTTTACCCAATGAACCACACGGGAAGCCCATTCTTAGGGAATACGTACCAAATATTTAGGCATAAAGGGCTAAGCTACATGCACCATCCAAATGACTCAGGAAAAACAAATCTCGGACATGTATGTATGTATATGCAGCATACGTGTATGTATATCTATGGATATACACAGAGGGAATACACAAATGCTAAAGCAAATGTGATAGAAATATTAGCAGGTGAATCTAAGTAAAGGGTGTAGGGTATTTTTTGTATATTCTTATACTTTTTTCTAAAATTATCTTCAAATTAAAAAAAAAACAGCCTAGCTCAGACCATAACACACCCAAGTATGTAACAAAGTGAATTCTGGCAACACCTTTCTTTTTTTAAAAAAAATCTGAGACCCAATTCCAGCTCCCTGGATGGACTGCTTTCTAATTCCCCAGGCTAGTTGAGTTTAAAATTAGTTTATGGCTGTCAGTTCTTATTATAGATTCCAACTTCATCCTGTATCTGCCTGGAATGCTTGACTTGACACAAGTCTCTTGACCAAGGTTGTTTCAAGCAGGTCTCTCTCTTCCTGAGCCCTGGACCTCCCCTCCAGACTTGCCTCCATGCCAGGAGTTGCACCCTAAGACTTTTTATTTTAATCTATTAACCCCAGAAATCACCACAAGCTCCTTTTGTGACAGGCCTGGAAACTGGGACCCTTTGCTTCAGTGTTGCAATGCCTGCAACCGAACATACCTCTCCTGGAATAATAAAATACAAAGAAACTGTATGGAACTGCATGCATGTGCAGTTGGGGCAAATTCTGAACCCCAAAGATACAAGGAGACCAAAAACCCAATTGCTACTTTGGAGGAGCTGGGAGCAAAAAGCAGCATACTGTGCATGCCCCTTGCATGAAACACCACCTAAGGGGTGGGCAAAACACCTAAGCCATCTACCCAGCCTGACCCCTGGACACACCTCTATCCTCACTCCATATAAGGAAAAAGCGTGCCCCTCTCTGGGAGCCAGCCAGCAAGGGAACCTACTGTTTGTTCTCATTCACTGCTGCTGCAGCAGGTGCCCCAATAAAGGATTTCTTGTCTGGCCTCTGATCAATTTCTATTGATTAAAGAGGCCAAGAACCCTGGTTGGTAGCGCTAATTATGTAGCCAGAGTTAGCCTCTGTTGCACCATCTCCCTCTCCATGCCTGGGACTATGACTTTAAACTGTCAACCCTTTTTCTATTTTTTTAATGTCAAGGGCTAACTAATCTGATATATTCCATTTGGAAACTGCCCAAAATTTGCTCCTTCTCTATAATACTTCTTTTCAGGGTCAAGAGAACAGGAAAGAGCAAGGTTTTGTGGAGCCCAATGGCAGTGCTTATTTAATTCGGCCAGGGATATCAGAAGTACAAAGGCTACAAAAACCGTGGTAGGATATCCCAAGGTAGTACATCTCTCTACTGATAAAATAGCACTATCCTCATAGCCATCGTTTGCTTAGACCAAACCCATCCAGAAAGACACCTACATTGATAGAACATATCCTGGGTTTAAAACTCTGAAGGCCACAAAGTTGATAAATTAACAACCTCACAGCAGACCTGTTTTGCCACAGCTGTATATGTCAGAAAAGGATGGAAAAAAATCAGAGAAGTAGGAGACCTCTCTTGGCCTGAGACATCATGTTCATTGTGTTGCTTGTTGGTTATGTTCACCTGACATTAAGAAAAAAAAATAAAAAGAAGTCAGGGAGCTTATATAAAGTTTTATATACAATTATTTTCCAGAAAAGGATAAAATTAATGAATGAAGAAAACTGGAGTGAAGGGGAACAAAGAATTGGAAATGAAGCTAGAGGTAGAAAAAAGAATAGGACACAAAAACAATCTTGAGGTTGCAGAAAATAAGCTGTAAATTTATTGACAGTCCTAGAGGACAGAGCAAAAATGGACATATGATCAGTTACAGGTTCCACAAAGGCCATGCCCAAATACCTCAAGCCAGAAACAAAATGAAAAGGGTCTATAGGTGTTCATAAAATCAACAGTGTATGGTCCCATGGACATGAACATCAGCACTGTCTCTCTCTTAAAAAAAAAAAAATCCAACAGGGAATTTTCTCTTAACTTATGTGAAGAGTGTAATACTAAAGCATAATGCGCTCAGTCGCTCAGTCATGTCCGACTCTTTGTGACCCCATGGACTGTAGCTCGCCAGGCTTCTCTTTCCATGGAGAATCTCTAGGCAAGAATACTGGAGTGGGTTGTCATGCCCTCCTCCAAGGGATCTTTCGAACCCAGGGATCAAACTCAGGTCTCCCGCATTGCAGGTAGATTCTTTACTGTCTGAGCCCACCATGGAAACCCAAGAATACTGGAGTGGGTAGCCTATCCCTTTCTCCAGGGGATCTTCCTGACCCAGGAATTAAACTGGGATCTCCCGCCTTGCAGGCAGATTCTTTACCAGCTGAGCTACCAGGGAAGCCCCTAAAGCGTAATAGCAGTAGTATTTTTAAATACAGTCAAAACAATCTGACTCAAGTTGTTTTAAACTCTCTCTGAACAAAGCACGCTTTCTTTTAACTTGAAAAATAAACCACTGGGATCTTGCTATACAGTTATCTGACATTTCTAGGGCAGATCTAGAATGAAAAAACCTAAATAGTCCATCAGTTTACTCATCTGTAAAATGGGATAATGTGAGCTATAATTCATGGGATTAAACGAACAGGAATAAATGAAAGCAACGTGAAAGTACTTTGGGGAAAATAAAATGCTCCACTCCAGAAGGCAGGTACTGTTATTACTCAGGTATCTGACATCCTTTAGTAAGGAGATGACAGGAGGAACAGAAGGTGTTTCTTTAATCAAACTCAAAGCTCACAAAAGTCAGAACCAGATTTCAGCAATATTGAAGGAATTTATGTGACAGCAACACAGCATACTTAGGAACATTTCATTTAACTAATGGATCACACAGTTTCATTGAGTATTTACTGTACCATGAAAATTCATTACGTAAACTAATAGAGGATCAGAAAAAGTGTATAAGCTTAAAACAATTCCATTAGTGTTTTCAATTCTTGGGGCCTGACTTCTAACCAATCTTCTAAAATCTTTACCTATGATTTTACAAAAATGTATCAGAAACTGGCAGAATCTAAAGCAATAGCTGAGGGCTGGGTTGGACTCTTGCCTTACTCTCCCACTGACCGCTTATGTACTTTTAGGCACTTAAGCTATCAAACTAGTCTAAGCCTCAATTTATTCATCTGTAAAATGGGCAATCCGGAGACCCCAGGCAGGACTGAAAAAAAGTCCACTGGAGTGAAGACATCAATCTCTGTAATCGATACTTATAATTATTTTAATATGAAAAATAGATAGTTTATTCCTTTAACATGAAGATTCACAGTAGCATATGTATATAAATTTTTGTATCTAAAAATTCACATGCTGCTGCCAGGTGCAAACTTCAAATTGATTCATTAGTGGGTGAAAGAAGTGATTAAAGAAACATCTACTAGCAGATGACAGGCCTTCCTGATAGTTCAGAAGGTAAAGAATCCGCCTGCAATGCAGGAGACCCCGGTTTGATCCCTGGGTTGGAAAGATCCCCTGGAGAAGGGAAAGGCTACCCATTCCAGTATTCTGGTCTGGAGAATTCCATGAACTGTATAGTCCATGGGGTCGAAAAGAGCTGGGCACGAATGAGCGACTTTCACCTCACCAGCAAGTGACAGAGGGCTACCACAGTGACTGAAGAGGGGAGTGGCTGACACAGTCAGTTCTTTCAAGAAGATGCTAACCTAGCAATCGCCCTGGGGCTGTAGACCAGTGATGGTGGGGACAAGGGGACCAACTGGGAGACTGCTTGCATCAGCGGAGCCCCCGGGTTAAAAAGCTTATGCTCTTCCATTGTTCTTTCCAAAGATACTCAAAGAACAAATACCTCTAACTCCTTCAGCACATAGCCGGCAAGTTACTGGTTCTGTAATCCAAATCAATTCTATATACGTCTCTAAGCACCTACTCTGTACACAGAAGACTACATGGGCGAGTTACAGAGAGAGATGAATCAAAGGCTGGTGACTGCTACACCCTCCCAGGGATAGGGACTGGCCTCAGGTGGTCTTCATACCTGTTCCCCAGCACCAGTCCTAAAACTCTACCTCCCTCATCACCTCGCTTTTTGGCCAATGCCTGTCCTCATTTTAACCACACAAGCCACATGATGTTGCGGGGCACAATGTCCATTTGCTCTTGGAGACTGAATGCCCTCTACTATCATCCCCATTTCCTCCATGATGTGACTGAGTAACTTGGAACTATGGCCATTCCCTGAGGCCTTGTAGAAAGAAAAGACAAGTATTTAATGAGGCCCTCCCAGTGAAGCAGATTTTAAATAAGCAAGCATCACATTTGGCAGCCTCACCTACTGATGTATCTAAAATATATACCACTGTTATTGACTCTCCTTTGCTCAAGCTGCATTTCATTATCTCCAAAGTTGACAGTGGGGGAGAGAACCACACAGACCAACATCTGCCAGTGGTAAGCTGGGTGAGAAAGAGACAGATGTCCCCAAGCTGCGCGGTACCCAGGGTGGCCCTGGGCATGGGCTCATCCCTAGATGGTCTACATCCCAGTGCCTGTTCTGACCACAAGGGGCACCTTCCTACTGGCTGCACTCAAGGGAGATCTCAGCACAGAGATGCCACCCTCTCATTAACCAGAGAGCCAAGAGATGGGCATGTTCCCTCCCACCACTGACAACCCATTTTAATTCTTCTCTCTCTTCTCAAACATCAATTTTTTCTACCTTCCTTTGGAAAAAAAAACCAGAGAGCCCATCATTTTCCTTTGCTTCACTAATGACTTGCTAGTCCAATCTCAATTACTGTAAAATGGAATACATGGATAGCTCAAATTTTCTCTACAAAAGGATTCGGTCTTGATGGGAAGCAACCCAATTTCCACAATTATCTCGCTCACAAAACGTATCCACAACAATGATAACCGTGGGTCTGTGTTTTGCTCAAGCCATAAATGAGGACGGATGCTCTGACAAAGGAGAGCGTATTTCCCGTTGTTTCCTGATTTGTGAATGTATTTATGTGAACCTTCTCATGGGATCTTAAAAAACTTCCATCACATTCAGCAAATACCAAGCAAACTGCAAACACAGATTCTTTACCAACTGAGCTTTCAGGGAGGCCTGCTATCTGCTAGTAGATGTCTCCCATCCACACAATACCCTCTGCACTGTCACACCCAGCCAACACCTTGGACTGTCAGCTGAAGCAGCCCTCCGTGGGGAAGGCTTCCTTACCATCTGCACCCTTCCCCTGGAGCACTGGCCTCTAGTGATGAGTAAAGCAACGCAGGGCAGAGGCTCCCAAGCTTTGTTGCACATTGAAATCATCTGAGGAGGTGGAAAAACTATTTACTTTTGGCTTCCCAGGAGGCTCAGTGATAAAGAATCTGCCTGCCAATGCAGGAGACCCAGGTTCCACCCCTGGATTGGGAAGATCCCCTGGAGGAGGAAATGGCAACCCACTCTAGTTCTGGTGCCTGGCAAATCCCATGGATAGAAGAGCCTGGCAGGCTCAAGTCCATGGGGTTGCAAAGAGTCAGACACAATTTAGCAACTGAGCACATATGCCCATTTCAGGGTTCTCATTTAACTGCTCTGAGGTTCCACCTGGGGACTGGGATGCTTAAAAATCTCCCCAAGTAATCTGAATATGCGGCAACATAGTAGGGAAATGCAGGCACAATGGTAAAGAGAATTCACGAGTTTCCAGGCCTTTGTGACCCACTCCCTGGTTCCACATGACTGGGCCTTTTATTGGATTCCCCTGACTCTGAACACTGCAAAATACAATGGCTCTGAGAATATTCACCAGATATGGTGAGTATATTAAATGACATAATTTATTTAAGATGCTTAACACACAGTGGTAAGTGCTGGGGTTAGGTAGGAAAATACCCTACCTCGCAAAGACGTCCATGCCCTAGTCAATGGAATATGATTTTAGATAATTTAGATAATGGGAATCTGGACTTCTGAACTGATGAGGTCATAGAGAGGCCTTGCCTGTATTCTGCATTTGGACTGATGTGAATTGGGGGGGGGGGGGGGGCAGAAAGTGGACCAAAATAGTCAGAATAATGCCCCCTCCTGCAGATGTCCACTCCCTAATCTGAGTCTCAGCTTAGCAACCATTAGGGGTAAGGCACAAACTTTTCAGCTTCACAGAGTCTATTCTTCGTTGTTGTTCAGTCACTAAATAGTGCCTGACTCTTTGTATAAACTGTAACATGCCAGGTTTCTCTGTCTTTCACTATTTCCGGGAGTTTGCTCACATTCATGTCCATTGATTTGGTGATACTATCTAACCATCTCATCCTCTGCCATCCCCTTTTGCCTTCAGTCTTTCCCAGCATCAGGGTCTTTTACAATGAGTTAGCTCTTCGCATTAGGTGGCCAAAGTGTTGGAGCTTCAGGTTCAGCATCAGTCCTTCCAGTGAACATTCAGGACTGATCTCCTCTAGGATTGACTGGTTTGATCTCCTCCCAGTCCAAGGGACGCTCAAGAGTCTTGTCCAGCACCACAATTTGAATGCATCAATTCTTTGGCACTCAGCCTTCGTTATGGTCCAACTCTCACATCCAGACATGACTACTGGAAAAACCATAGCTTTGACTAAGTCTATCCCTTACCCAAGGACAATTGACTGGATGATCAGAGTCACAGTTTGGCCCCTCAGAAAGAGTTAGATCCAGATCGGACTTATGAAAACATGGGTATATTTTCTCTCCCAAGAATCTGAACTCGTTAATACAGATTCTGTCCACAAGTAACAGGGCCAGAAGTGAAAAGATACACATAAAGAGGCTCTGAGGCAGCAAGGGGAGACTGAGCAGAAGTTATGAGTTAGCACAAGTGGAGAAGCCACCAGGCAGAGAAATATATGTTCAATTAGGGGAGAGACAGGAGAAGGAAATGGCAACCCACTACAGTATTCTTGCCTGGAGAATCCCAGGGACAGAGGAGCCTGGTGGGCTGCCGTCTGTGGGGTCGCACAGAGTCGGACATGACTGAAGCAACTTAGCATGCATGTACTGGAGAAGGAAATGGCGACCCACTCCAGTATTCTTGCCTGGAGAATCCCAGGGACAGAGGAGCCTGGTGGGCTGCCGTCTGTGGGGTCGCACAGAGTCAGACATGACTGATGTGACTTAGCAGCAGCAGCAGCAGGGGAAAGACAGGGATCACTTTCAGTAGAAGTAGAAAACCCAATGGCAGAGAGAGAACGATGTCCTGTGCAATTGGAATGAGTTGACCTAGTTCCCAAGAGATATCCAGGATCCTTCCTGTTATGAAATCATACCCCAATGTCTGGGATGCCAGGCTGTGTGACTACTCTGAGATTATAGAAGAGACTACTCCTTCTGCATAGATTACTCTTGCAGAAATTCCCGCTGTGCATGGCCTTACAATGTCACACTCCTTCCTGGGGTGGGGCTGTAACAAACAGCCTATGACTCACACCCTGCTGCTCTTGCCTGCACCTCTCATTTGAACCCTTAATTGCATCACTCTTCATATCTTGCAGCTGACAATGGTGGAAATTCATGAGCATCAGCATTTCACAGACTGGCCTTGGGCTTTCAAATTATGGCTCCATTAAGTCCCAGTTCTGTGACCTTTGGCAACTCCACTGAAGTTTGTACCTTACCCCTAATGGCAGCTGAGCAGAATAAATAAGATGATATAAGCAAATTGTACAGGAGAGAGTCATGCCATATTGTTCTCTTTCCCTTCCCTCTAGTTCATTTGCATATCATTATTTGGAAGGAAAGGGGAGAAATTTCTGCTATTTATTTCCTATACCATATACCTATTAACTTTTCAATAGACACCTGTCAAAATGAATCAGGAAACAATTACCAAGAACCACCTCTGCTATGATGTGAAGACTGATATGTTAACCAGACCTTCAGGCTCTCATCCAGCACATCTTCCCCAGACTTACAGTCCAGTCCATCCTTCTTGAAGGAAACACACGCTGTGGCCACACTACATCAGTCATAGACCCCAGAGCACACCTTGGTTACCCAATGCCATACCTCCTCACCTAATCAAACACAGCCCGCTCTTTGAAGTCCCAGCCTGAAACAGATGACAAACTGAAGACAGTATTATTGCAAAGAGTTAGTACAAAGATTATGTGCCCAAGAGTGGGCTGAGTGGAAGCTTAACCTTGAAGGATTGGCCAGGATTCCAGGGCTAGAATAGCAGAACTTGTTACTTCTCTTAGGCTTGAAGGGGTAAGAGAAGGGAAGGGTGACCAGAATGGGGAGCAAACTCAGTAGAAAACATTGCCATAAACGGAGTGGTGAAATTCAGTCTAGGATATAGCAAGTCCAAGGCCACCCAGATAAGAGAAAGCCTAAAAGCTGAGCAAAGCACACAGACTTCTTCACTCTCCTTCCTGCCCACCCTCCAGCCTCTTGCTAGAACTCAGCATTGGCTATTTCTAAGAAGAGGCCAGGAGGCCCATGGATGCAGTCCACGTAGAGGGAGGAAGGCAAGAGGGAGAGCAGAGTGCATCCTGGAAGAGCTGGCAGAAGACAGCCAGTTCAAGGTCCAAGGGCGGCTCCTCCTCCATGGAAGCTAGTCACAGCCTTCAGCATTCCTAAGGAACGTCAAGCCTATACGTCTCTTGTGACAGAGCATGAAACTGAAGGGAGAAACAAAGAAAGGAAACTATAATTACAGTTGTGATTACACTACTACATGCCACATTCTGTGATAAGCATTCTACATGCCTTGTCTCATTCATCTTTACAACCTAGGAAGGCTTATTACCTTTGTTTTGAGTAAGTAGAAACTGAGGCATGGAACTGATGAAACATCAAGCTCCAGGTGGATCCAGATCTAGAACCCACGTGCACCTATCTCCCAACATCACACTATTTCCATAAATTCACCCTGCCTTGCATACATTGCAACTTTCTGATCTGCCTACAACTTGTCCCCTGATGAGCATGAAGGCCACCTGAGGTGATGGACAGTCTTCCATTCCTTTTACATCTCAGTTTGCCCCTGTGCTAATGAGATGTTAGAAAATCCCACCTATAGATGAACAAATAAAATCACAAAAATCTTTGAAATCCCCACAATCCTATTTTTCGTCAGTTTAAAAATAACCTGTTTTGCCAAACAGTCAGAAACTTCTTTTTCCTCTTTAAACAGACTTTCTTTTTTTTTTTTTTTTACACACATCTCATATTGGGATTCACAACTCATCACTCCTGCAAGAAATACCCCCAGGCTCCTTGTCTATTCAGGAAAGCACTTGGTAAATTTGGAAAACAATTTAGATGAATTTCTGCCTGCCAAGTATGAGGATTCTGGGTAGACTTCTCTTAAACAAAGTTTTAAAAGAAATATTTTGCTAGTTTCCTTAAGCACCCCCAACAATAGTTTCTTTATTTTAATGGGCTCTGGTTCAAGACTTTAATACTAATTTGAAAACACACACACACATATACTATGATTAATAAATAACATAACCATGCAGCTCTGAATAATTGATATTGATACATGGTTACATGTGTGCAATGTTATCTGGTGAGTGTTTCTAAAAGCCTTCAAATGACTTTCTGATATTTTATCATTAACTCCTTTAGCCCTCTCTGCAGGGAGGCAAAGGTGAGCTGGCCTGAGCTCCATGTGGAGGTTGAGGTCTGAGGCCCAAACAGCTCTATTCCACACTCCCATCTTCATTTGGTAGGAAGACAACACACCCTTGTCAGAACACAGCAACAGGAAGAGGAAAAGATCTCTAGCTTCTCTTTAGAGGGTACCCTCTGGTCTCCCCTTCATCTCTGCACTCATTTGACATTTCCTTTCTAAAGACTGTCAATGTTTTGCCAACTACTTTCCAGTCCACACACTCATTTCATCTGCATGACACTGCAGGAAGGTAGGCTTTGCTGTCCCTATTTCGCCAGGTTCGGACAAGAAGAGATGGGCCAGTGGTTTGCCAGCTGGGTAGTGTTGAAAATGGGACTGGAATTCACGTCTTCTGGATTCCAAGATCTGTTTTTCATACCTTGACACCTAGCTCTGTCTTATGTTTTCCTGTAGATCATCTAGAGTTAAAATTAATACTATGGGGATGAGGGCGGGATGAGAGTAAGAGGGCAGGACCCTATGGCCAGGATGCCTGGCATGTTAGCTGGTCCCAACCCTCCTCTCTCACTCCCAGCTGCCAAGACCACACCTCCTTTATCTGCTGACTCCAGGCCACACCTCCTCCGGTCTGATGGAGCTCTGTACCTTTGAACAGCCACCTGGGCCAAGCCAGTAGAGTCACTGGCCCCAATAAAATGATGCCTTTTCCCTTCGCAGAGGGAACTTCAGCCTCTGGTCATTCAAATTTACAGTCTAAATTAGGAATATTCATCATTTCAAATGTACAGTCAAAATCAGGAATATTCATTATATTAGAAATAATACCCATGTTAACTCTATTGTTATAGAGATAACAATACTAAATGACTTCCAAGAGCCAAACTGGTAAATGAATGACTCCAGATTTTTAATTAGGCTTATTTTTAAAAAATGAGTCAGTGTCCAGAAAATAGCAAAATTCTGTAAAGCAATTATCCTTCAATAAAATATAAATAAATTAATAAAAAAAAAAAAACAGAGTCATTGTCAATCAGGTGCCTATCAATAGGTTTCCAGAAAGCAGCTAGCAGGTCCTGCAAAGAGTCATTCACATGGCATTTGTGATTTTGTAGGTATTACCTGCTAATATCTGTCCACAGAGGAAGGGATACATGATCAGAAGAAGCATGAAAAGATCTCTTTCCCCAGGAATTCCAGGGAGAAATACCCACAAAAAATTCAGTGGTTAAAAATGGGGACATGAAATACTCCTTTGAAAACGCTCCTTTGAAAATGAAAGCTATGCCTGAATCCCTTCCCCAAGCTCAAGTCAAGAACTTAAGATGGGAATAAAAAAAAAATCAAAAGTGAATCATAACATCGATATATTTTTTAAGTACCATTTAAAAACTGCCAATTTGATATGTAATGACTTTTCATCTCCTTTTATCCAACCATTCTGGTGGCACAGTGCCATGAAATCACAATAAAGTAAGAAGTTGCTTCTAATAAATCAGGATTCTACAGCTAAAAAGTATGCTCACCTTTGTGTGTCCAAATAAAATTCTCTTAATGCCCTTGGAAAAAACACAAACTCTTTGTCTCTCTTTGAAAGACTGAGAAGCTAGAGCTCTGAGAAAGAAGCTGACTTACCCACAGGCCCAGTACTAGTAACCAGCTATATCCAAGTTAAGACTGAAGTTGTTAGGCTTCCAGTCAGGAGCTCTAAAGCTAGAAAGGATCTTGGATGCCATTAAGACCATGGCCTAGAGACTTCATTTTCAAATAAGAACTGTATCTTAGAGAGATTGAACGGTTTGCCCAGAGTACCCAAATAATAAGCTATATAAAACAACTAGCCACGTCATCTGATTCCTAGTCCTTTTCTGACACCACCACGGTCCAACATATATACCATTTGTAACATAAGCCATAGAAAACACTTCTATTCAGTTTCATTTTATTAGACAATTTCTAATGTATCATTTGCTTTAACAAAATTCCTGCCCCAAGAACAAGCTGTTTTTTTAAACATTTCAAAAAGCATAAAGGAAACCTTTAAAAAAAAAAAAAAAGGAGAGTTAGACTTCAGCTCACGATACAGACAGAAGGTGCCCCCTGCTCAGAACATAATTTACAAAACCTGAGCTGCACAGGGTGACATTCTAGAAAGCATTTCCCTAGAACTTCAGGCAGAGGACAGAAAGAGATCCTACCAGGGGAGACACTTCAGCACACTAGAAGTAAACAACACCCGAGAACCTGAGCAAATTAATTTCTAATAAAGAGCTCTACTCAGAGATTTTTAAAAATTAAATGTTACATTACCCATATGATCAGCCTGCAAAGAACAGCTTCTGAAGGGACAACTGCCCAGCCCAGAACCACCCCACAAAGAAGGAAGGACAAAGTTCACAGCTGGGAATCACAATTAGGAGTTTCAGTGATTGCCAGAGAAGGGGTTTGGCAAGGTGTGATCACGTGGGGAGAAGCATACGTGTTCTGCCATGAACACCATCAAAGCAAGGAAGTGCAAGCAGAGCACCCACCCTCTTCCAACTCCAAATACATTTCTTTATTCATTCAGTCAAAAGAGTTTAATTTACTGACTGCAGGCTGTTTGCCATGCATTGCCCAGTTGTGGGAATGTGGCTTCTGTCCTAGTGACAGAAGACAGACAAAAACAAATGAAAAAGTCAAGTGCAGGCAGACCTCAGAGATGTTGTGGGTTCCAGACTCTGCGATTAAGCAAACAGCGCAATAAAGCAAGTCACGTGAGTTTTTTGGGTTTCCCAGTGCATATAAAAGTTAAGATTGCGCTACACTGCAGTCGATTAAGTGTGCATTAGCATTAGGTCTAAAAACACAAATACATGCCTTAATTTAAAAACCCTTTATTACTTGAAAAATGCTAACCATCACCGGAGCCTTCAGTGAGTCATAATCTTTTTGTTAGTGGAGCGTTTGAAATAACTGCAAGCATTATCAAAATGTGACGCAGAAATATGAAGTAACTAAATGCTGTAGGAAAAATGGTGAGGGTAGACTTGTTCAACACAGGGTTTCCCCACACTTTCAATCTGTTAACACATTACTGACCGGAGATATGTTAATACATCGTTCATTACTGTTGTTTAGTTGCTAAGTCGCATCTGATTCTTTTGTGACCCTATGGACTGTGGCCCTCCAGGCTCTTTGTGTTCATGGGATTTCTCAGGCAAGAATACTGGAGTGGGTTGCCATTTCCTCCTCCAAGGGATATTCCTGACCCAGAGACTGAACCTATGACTCCTGCACTGGCAGGCGATTCTTTACCACTGAGCCCCAGGGAAGCGGTTAGGTCTTTTGTTACCTGGATGTTATTGACTGCAGACATTTTTAGAGAGTGTTAGAGTTTTAGAGAGTGTTTTTAGAGGGTGATATAATTAACATTACCATGCAAAGCTGTTAGAGCTTAACATTGATGAAGGGTTCATTATACAACTTACGACTGTCATTATCATTCACATTTTGCTCCGTTAGGTTTTTGTTCCAGCCTGGTGTATATTACAAATGCAACATTTTTAAAAATGACGTATCACAAAATTTTGAGTGAAGGAGAATTTTTCGGTGAGTTTTAAGCAGATACTTTCTGATAGTCGGAGCAGCATATATATTAGTGTCTCGGGATGACGGTACTTCCAAATATAGTTCTGATTCAGATAATGTGAATATTAGACCAACAAAAGGACGAACAATCTTAGAAATTGACTCTGATATGTAAAGGGAAAATGAAACTCATGGTGCTGGAGTATGCTCCTTTGCTTCTTCAGAAAAGTGCATTGAAGACAACATTACACAAAAATTAAAAGATTTTACAGGTGTGTCAGTTATAACCACTAAATGTGACAACCTGCAAAGTGTTAGTGAAATAACAGAATTAACTTTTGGCCAGCCAAAACAGATTGATTATATTCTTTGTAGCCAAAGATGGAGAAGCTCTATACAGTCAACAAAAACAAGACCAGGAGCTGACTGTGGCTCAGATCATGAACGCCTTATTACCAAATTCAGACTCAAATTGAAGAAAGTAGGGAAAACTGCTGCACCATTCAGGTATTTAAATCAAATTCCTTATGATTATACAGTGGAAGTGAGAAATAGATTTAAGGGCCTAGATCTGATAGATAAAGTGCCTGATGAACTATGGACTGAGGTTCGTGACACTGTACAGGAGACAGGGATCAAGACCATCCCCATGGAAAAGAAATGCAAAAAAGCAAAATGGCTGTCTGGGGAGGCCTTACAAATAGCTATGAAAAGAAGAGAGGTGAAAAGCAAAGGAGAAAAGGAAAGATATAAGCATCTGAATGCAGAGTTCCAAAGAAAAGCAAGAAGAGACAAGAAAGCATTCTTCAGTGATCAATGCAAAGAAATAAGAGGAAAACAACAGAATGGGAAAGACTAGAGATCTCTTCAAGAAAATTAGAGATACCAAGGGAACATTTCATGCAAAGATGGGCTCAATAAAGGACAGAAATGGTATGGATCTAACAGAAGCAGAAGATATTAAGAAGAAGTGGCAACAATACACAGAAGAACTGTACAAAAAAGATCTTCATGACCCAGATAATCATGATGATGTGATCACTAATCTAGAGCCAGACATTTTGGAATGTGAAGTCAAGTGGGCCTTAGAAAGCATCACTACAAACAAAGCTAGTGGAGTTGATGGAATTACAGTGGAGCTATTTCAAATCCTGAAAGATGATGCTGTCAAAGTGCTGCACTCAATATGCCAGCACATTTGGAAAACTCAGCAGTGGCCACAGGACTGGAAAGGTCAGTTTTCATTCCAATTCCAAAGAAAGGCAATGCCAAAGAATGCTCAAACTACCACACAGTTGCACTCATCGCACATGCTAGTAATGTAATGCTCAAAATTCTCCAAGCCAGGCTTCAGCAATATGTGAACTGTGAACTAAAGCTGGTTTTAGAAAAGGCAGAGGAACCAGAGATCAAATTGCCAACATCCGCTGGATCATGGAAAAAGCAAGAGAGTTCCAGAAAACATCTATTTCTGCTTTATTGACTATGCCAAAGCCTTTGACTGTGTGGATCACAATAAACTGTGGAAAATTCCGAAAGAGATGGGAATATCAGACCACCTGACCTGCCTCTTGAGAAATCTGCATGCAGGTCAGCAAGCAACAGTTAGAACTGGACATGGAACAACAGACTGGTTCCAAATAGGAAAAGGAGTACGTCAAGGCTGTATCTTGTCACCCTGCTTATTTAACTTCTATGCAGAGTACATCATGAGAAACGCTGGACTAGAAGAAACACAAGCTGGAATCAAGATTGCTGGGAGAAATACCAATAATCTCAGATATGCAGATGACACCACCCTTATGGCAGAAAGTGAAGAGGAGCTAAAAAGCCTCTTGATGAAAGTGAGAGAGCAGAGTGAAAAAGTTGGCTTAAAGCTCAACATTCAGAAAACAAATCATGGCATCTGGTCCCATCACTTCATGGGAAATAGATGGGGAAACAGTGGAAACAGTGTCAGACTTAATTTTTTTGGGCTCCAAAATCACTGCAGATGGTGATTGCAGCCATGAAATTAAAAGACGCTTACTCCTTGGAAGAAAAGTGATGACCAACCTAGATAGCATATTCAAAAGCAGAGACATTACTTTGCCGACTAAGGTCCGTCTAGTCAAGGCTATGTTTTTTCCTGTGGTCATGTATCGATGTGAGAGTTGGATTGTGAAGAAGGCTGAGCGCCGAAGAATTGATGCTTTTGAACTGTGGTGTTGGAGAAGACTCTTGAGAGTCCCTTGGACTGCAAAGAGATCCAACCAGTCCATTCTGAAGGAGATCAACCCTGGGATTTCTTCGGAAGGAATGATGCTAAAGCTGAAGCTCCAGTACTTTGGCCACCTCATGCAAAGAGTTGACTCATTGGAAAAGACTCTGATGCTGGGAGGGATTGGTGGCAGGAGGAGAAGAGGACAACAGAGGATGAGATGGCTGGATGGCATCACGGACTGGATGGACGTGAGTCTGAGTGAACTCTGGGAGATGGTGGTGGACAGGGAGGCCTGGCGTGCGACTCATGGGGTCACGGAGAGTCGGACACGACTGAGCGACTGAACTGAACTGAGCCAAAACAGAAATTGTTGGTCACAGGCATTAGTTTCTACAAAAATCTCCCAGTCAATAAAAAGCTTAAAAACAGTATCTGTGAAGAGCAATAATGCAAGGTACAGTTAAATAAGGTACTCCTGTATGTATGCAATATGTCAGACAGCTGGGAAGTGCTGAGGAGGAAAATAACAGTGGAGAGGGAAGAAGTGCTGGAAAGGGGACCATTTCCCAATGAGTAGTCAGGGCAGGCCTCACTGAGATATGACTTAGAGAAGCTTTTAAAAAGGTAAAGGTGATACCAATGCAGACTTGGGGGATGAACATTTCAGATAGAATGGACAGCAAGCCCCAAAAGCCAATCATTTTGAAAGATAGTGAGGATGCTGTGCAACCAAGCAGGACCCTAGGAGGCCTTCTCAGAATAGACCCCCACCCATGTCTTCTGTCTGCCTTTTTTAATCAGAAAAGTGAAAAAATACAGAATGGTAGGAATACAGTCAAGCAAAACAAAACAATAATAATTTAGCCATGAAACAGTCAAAGACCTTTAGTTCCTCCTCAAGGACTACAGATAATATTCTGAGCCATGTCCTTTAAGATGCTTCACAGGTACTGAAACTCCCACCAGCTGGAAGAAGTTAACTAAGGTGCCCAGGGCACACAGACCCCAGACTGGTTGGAACCAGAAGGTTAATGATGCTGACTCCCAGTTACCTCACTACCAGCCAGTCAGAAGAATGTCCCTAAGTTGACCGCACCCTCACCATCTCCTCCAGGGCAGGGACACCCAGTTTTGAGGGCATTAGCCTGCTGTGACCCCCTCTGCCTGGCAAAGCAATAAAGCTATTTCTTCCTGCTTCACCCAAAACTGTCTCCAAGATCTAATCAAGCACCGGTGTACAGAGGCTGCATTTCGGCTACAGCTGGTGTGGACCAGAGTGGAGAGGGAGGAAGAAGCAAACTGTGAGGCCAAGACAGAGGCCAGAGCCAGAGGCCAGGGCACACAGGATGGGCACCTCACCCTTCACAGCTGACAGGCTACCAAAGAGCAATGCTCCCCACCAGGCTGGGTTTTTCAGCAGTGGCTTCAGTATTCACTCACCGTGCAAACCTGGGAAAGGAAAACCTTTATGAATTAAGAACAATCATAACCTCATCTCATTTATCCCAGTAATCCAGCTCCTACCACTGGAGTGAGATGATTTCAAAACACTAGACTCCCACACGTCACTTCTCTTCCTCTGCAGAGCAGCCACGTGGGTTTAATATTTTCATCTCAATGGCAGATATGAAACTAAGACACAGAGAGTTCAGCTATTGCTCAAAAAAAAAAAAAAAAATACAGGTAGTGTCAGAACAAGGATCTGAACATGGGTCTTTGTGATGCTAAGGGCCACAGCTATGAGCTTCATGTATGACAAGGCCAGAAAAATGATGTCTGGAAACGACTTAATGACATGCAGTGCGGAAACAGTCGCATGGCCTCGCAGTGGCTGTGGTTGTGCAAGTGACTCAGTTCGTTACGTAGGATGAGAGCTGGGTGGCCACACGTGGGAGCCCCCATCCCATAGGTGGAAGACTAAGCCTGTCTGGCTTCTGTTGGTGAGTCTGGCTTCCAGAAGCCTGATCACATTGGGAACCTGAGGCAGCTACCTATCTCTCTGAGGCTTAGGGAGCTAAACTTGAAAAGAGTGTCAGACATCAAATTCCCTATAGCTCTCTTAGGATGATGGGCTTTCAGTTCAATTCAGTTCAGTCGCTCAGTCGTGTCCGACTCTTTGCGACCCCATGAATCGCAGCATGCCAGGCCTCCCTGTCCATCACCAACTTCTGGAGTTCACTCAGACTCACGTCCATCCAGTCCATGATGCCATCCAGCCATCTCATCCTCTGTCGTCCTCTTCTCCTCCTGCCCCCAATCCCTCCCAGCATCAGAGTCTTTTCCAATGAGTCAACTCTTTGCATGAGGTGGCCAAAGTACTGGAGCTTCAGCTTTAGCATCATTCCTTCCAAAGAAATCCCAGGGCTGATCTCCTACAGAATGGACTGGTTGGATCTCCTTGCAGTCCAAGGGACTCTCAAGAGTCTTCTCCAACACCACAGTTCAAAAGCATCAATTCTTCGGCGCTCAGCCTTCTTCACAGTCCAACTCTCACATCCATACATGACCACAGGAAAAAACATAGCCTTGACTAGACGGACCTTAGTCGGCAAAGTAATGTCTCTGCTTTTGAATATGCTATCTAGGTTGGTCATCACTTTTCTTCCAAGGAGTAAGCGTCTTTTAATTTCATGGCTGCAATCACCATCTGCAGTGATTTTGGAGCCCAAAAAAATTAAGTCTGACACTGTTTCCACTGTTTCCCCATCTATTTCCCATGAAGTGATGGGACCGGATGCCATGATCTTCGTTTTCTGAATGTTGAGCTTTAAGCCAACTTTTTTGCTCTCCTCTTTCACTTTCAAGAGGCTTTTTAGCTCCTCTTCACTTTCTGCCATAAGAGTGGTGTCATCCGCATATCTGAGATTCTTGATATTTCTCCCACCAATCTTAATTCCAGCTTGTGTTTCTTCCAGTCCAGCGTTTCTCATGATGTACTCTGCATAGAAGTTAAATAAGCAGGGTGACAAGATACAGCCTTGACGTACTCCTTTTCCTATTTGGAACCAGTCTGTTGTTCCATGTCCAGTTCTAACTGTTGCTTGCTGACCTGCATGCAGATTTCTCAAGAGGTAGGTCAGGTGGTCTGGTATTCCCATCTCTTTCGGAATTTTCCACAGTTTATTGTGATCCACACAGTCAAAGGCTTTGGCATAGTCAATAAAGCAGAAATAGATGTTTTTCTGGAACTCTCTTGCTTTTTCCATGATCCAGCGGATGTTGGCAATTTGATCTCTGGTTCCTCTGCCTTTTCTAAAACCAGCTTGAACATCAGGGAGTTCACGGTTCACATATTGTTGAAGCCTGGCTTGGAGAATTTTGAGCATTACTTTACTAGCGTGTGAGATGAGTGTAATTGTTCAGTAGTTTGAGCATTCTTTTGCATTGCCTTTCTTTGAGATTGGAATGAAAACTGACCTTTTGCAGTCCTGTGGCCACTGCTGAGTTTTCCAAATGTGCTGGCATATTGAGTGCAGCACTTTGACAGCATCATCTTTCAGGATTTGAAACAGCTCCACTGGAATTCAATCACCTCCACTAGCTTTGTTCGTAGTGATGCTTTCTAAGGCCCACTTCACATTCCAGGATGTCTGCGGTTTAGTCCTCTCTAAAAGAAGACTTCCTGCCCCCAGTCCATCCAAAGGAGAGGAAAGAAAATCGGTCATGCAGATTAGCATGTGTTTATTGCAGTGCACTTTGCTCCCAATATACCGAGATTCAGTGTAACTCACAGGAGAAATGAACATGCTCTGGTCGCCTTTCTCCCCAGAATGTTCCACACCTTTTCAACAGAATCTGTATCCAGACAAAGGTCACCTGTGAACAACTGAACTTGAGTCAATTTAACATGCTATGACTTAGTGTGTTGTCTTTATGTACAGAGCTTTCTTCTCAATGGACTGTGAAACAAAAGCAACATATAGCATGAGGATGATGATGATGAAAACAGCAGCAGCCGTGAGGTGAAGTCAATCTTAGACTCAATTCCTGCTTCTGAGCTTTACTGTGTCCTAACCTCGCTAAGCCTAAATTCCTCATCTCTGAAATACAAACACTAAGGTTCATCTCACAATTTTATTACTATGGAGAACAACAAGCCCATAAAAAATAAGTATGCATGTAAAATTCTTGGGCCACTCTAATTCCCTAGTACCTGAGAGTTGTTATTCTGCATTAAAATAAAGGTGAATAAGATTTACATGGCATTTTTCCATCTACAATCTCAGGTGATCCCCCAAACAAATCCCAGCCCTTAATTTAGGGTCTTTCACTTAGTAGTAGCTCAAAAAATAAAATTGAGCTCAAAAAGGGTTTAGAAATCATCCCATCCTTTCATTTTACAGACAGGGAAATGGAGGTTCAAAGAGGGACCATATTATACCTTTACTAAAGCAACTGCATTCTGTAACAATTCAGAGACTTCTTCTTAATGATAAACTCAGTCAAAGGACAGCATGGCCTCAGAAGCTAAATGCCATGGGAAACATCACCAGGGCATGGACGAATGTACCCAGGATCAAATGTAGTCATTGTGAAATCCAGAATCATCCGAAGGCTTTAGTAAAACTCCATTTTACACAGGAGAGTGGAGGAAAGTGCCTTGTGCCTTGAATGCAAATTGGCCCCCACTGACATTGGACTCTTGCTCAGGGAAATGAAGGCCACATTTTTCAAAGGTTCTTACTGGCAGAAAAGTGGCTGATGGGCTGTGGCGCTGTGTGCAAACCTCAACACTGTTGCTTTCCACCTGTTTTCCACTTACTCATCATCCAAGGGCCCAGGAGAAGAATTCCACACTCAGTCTAACTTCAGTGGGACTGAACTGTCTGCTTAAACAGGGCAGAATCTGACTATCAACTCTCCTCCTTCTTATCAAGACCCTGGCTGGGCTAGTGCCTTTGTCCAGGAATCCTGGGAGGAAGCCCTCTGCATTAAGGTTCTATGCCTCCCTGTCTTGTTCTCTCAGACCAGACAGGGTGCCGAAATTAACAATACAGAGTCCTAGTTTTCAAGCACTGTTTCTGTGAAAGGATGCTTAGACTAAAAAAAATGGTGGTTAAAAGCTTCCTTGGTGGCTCAGACAGTAAAGAATCTGCCTGCAATGTAGGAGACCTGGGTTCGATCCCTGGGTCGGGAAGACCCCTGAGAAGGGAATGGCAATCCCCTCCAGTATCCTTGCCCGGAGTATACCATGGACAGAGAAGCCTGGAAGGCTACAGTCCATGGGGTCACAAAGAGTTGGACATGACTGAGCAAGTAACACAACACCAAAGCAACTGAGAATAGGGCCTCAGGATGGGAGGGAAAGAACGCAGGGCTGGTATTGTGTCTATCTGTTTGTCCCCACAGGGCTCTAAAAAAGTTTCAATATTGCTGCGCCCTCCTCTGGTCCCACAATGGTGACTTTCAGAGGCCCCATCTTCTTATATATTAACGTTCCATTCGCAACAGTGTTGGTCTAACAACAAATGTAATCTTTGACCCTAGAAGTTCATTTCCTTCTTCTGATTTTAAAAAATTAAAACATTGATCCTGGGCTCCTAAAAATACAGTGGGGCCCGAGGTATGGCACTATTGCTCTAATGGCTACACTGGCCATGATTTTCTTAACAGAAAAATGGAATTGATGGCACCTTCCTACAAAACCTTCGAGAGCATTATTGGTTTAATCTATAATTCATCCAGCACCATGCCTGGGATCCAGCAGATGTTCAGTTCAGTTCAGTTGCTCAGTCATGTCCAACTCTTTGCAACCCCATGGACAGCAGGACGGCAGGCCTCCCTATCCATCACCAACTCCCGGAGTTTACTCAAACTCACATTCATTGAGTTGGTGATGCCATCCAACCATCTCATCCTTTGTTGTCCCTTTCTCCTCCCATCTTCAATCTTTCCCAGCCTCAGAGTCTTTACGAATGAGTTAACTCTTTGCATGAGGTGGCCAAAGTACTGGAGTTTCAGCTTCAACATCAGCCCTTCCAGTGAAAGCCCAGGACTGATCTCCTTTAGGATGGACTGGTTGGATCTCCTTACAGTCCAAAAGGCTCTCAAGAGTCTTCTCCAGCACCAGTTCAAATGCATCAATTATTCAGCAATCAACTTTCTTTATAGTCCACTCTCACATCCATACATGACTACTAAAAAAACCATACCTTGATTAGATGGACCTTTGTTGGCAAAGTAATGTCTCTGCTTTTCAATATGCCATCTAGGTTGGTCATAACTTTCCTTCCAAGGAGTAAGCATCTTATAATTTCATGGCTGCAGTCACCATCTGCGGTGATTTTGGAGCCCAAAAAAATAAAGTCTGACACTGTTCCCACTGTTTCCCCATCTATTTGCCATGAAGTAATCAGACCAGATGCCATGATCTTCGTTTTCTGAATGTTGAGCTTTAAGCCAACTTTTTCACTCTCCTCTTTCACTTTCATCAAGAGGCACTTTAGTTCTTATTCACATTCTGTCATAAGGGTGGTGTCATCTGCATATGTGAGGTTATTGATATTTCTCCCGGAAATCTTGATTCCAGCTTGTGCTTCCTCCAGCCCAGAGTTTCTCCTCATGTACTCTGCATATAAGTTAAATAAACAGGGTGACAATAAACAGCCTTGACGTACTCCTTTTCCTATTTGGAACCAGTCTGTTGTTCCATGTCCAGTTCTCACTGTTGTTTCCTGACCTGCATACAGATTTCTCAAGAGGCAGGTCAGGTGGTCTGGTATTCCCACCTATTGAAGAACTGTCCACAGTTTATTGTGATCCACACAGTCAAAGGCTTTGGCATAGTCAAGAAAGCAGAAATAGATGTTTTTCTGGAACTCTCTTGCTTTTTCCATTATCCAGCCGATGTTGGCAATTTGATCGCTGGTTCCTCGGCCTTTTCTAAATCCAGCTTATCTGGAAGTTCACGATTCACATATTGTTGAAGCCTGGCTTGGAGAATTTTGAGCATTACTTTACTAGTGTGTGAGATGAGTGCAACTGTGTGGTAGTTTGAACATTTTTTGGCATTTCCTTTCTTTGGGATTGGAATGAAAACTGACCTTTCCAATCCTGTAGCCACTGTTGAGTTTTCCACATTTGCTGGCATACTGAGTGCAGCACTTTGACAGCATCATCTTTCAGGATTTGAAAGAGCTCAACTGGAATTCCATCACCTCTACTAGCTTTGTTTGTAGTGATGCTTCCTAAGGCCTAGTTGACTTCACATTTCAGGATGTCTGGCTCTAGGTGAGTGATCACACCATCATGGTTACCTGGGTCTTGAAGATATTTTTTGTACAGTTTTTCTGTGTATTCTTGCCACTTCTTCTTAATATCTTCTGCTTCTGGTAGGCCCGTATCGTTTCTGTCCTTTATTGAGGCCATTTTTGCATGAAATGTTCCCTCGGTATCTTTAATTTTCTTGAAGAGATCTCTAGTCTTTCCCATTCTACTGTTTTCCTCTATTTCTTTGCACAAATCACTGAGGAAGGCTTTCTTATCTCTCCTTGCTATTCTTTGGAACTCTGCATTCAAATGGGAATATCTTTCCATTTCTCCTTTGTTTTTTGCTTCTCTTCTTTTCACAGCTATTTGTAAGGCTTCCTCAGACAACCATTTTGCCTTTTTCCATCTCTTTTTCTTTGAGATGGTCTTGCTCCCTGTCTCCTGTACAATGTCACAAACCTCTGTCCATAGTTCATCAAGCACTCTGTCTATCAGATCTAGTACTTTAAATCTATTTCCCATTTCCATTGTATAATCATAAGGGATTTGATTTAGGTCACATCTGAATGTTCTAGTGGTTTTCCCTACTTTCTTCAATTTAAGTCTGAATTTGACAATAAGGAGTTCATGATCTGAGCCACAGCTCCCGATCTTGTTTTTGCTGACTGTATAGAGCTTCTCCATCTTTGGCTGAAAATAGTATAATCAATCTGATTTTGGTGTTGACCATCTGGTGATGTCCATGTGTAGAGTCTTCTCTTGTGTTGTTGGAGGAGGGTGTTTGCTATGACCAATGCGTTCTCTTGGCAAAACTCTGTTAGCCTTTGCCCTGCTTCATTCTGTATTCCAAGGCCAAATTTTCCTGTTACTCCAGGTGTTTCTTGACTTCCTACTTTTGCATTCTAGTCCCCGATCATGAAAAGGATATCTTTGGGGGGTGTTAGTTCCAAAAGGTCTTGTAAGTCTTCATAGAACTGTTTGGCTTCTTCAGCATTTCTGGTTGGGGCATAGACTTGGATTACCATGATATTGAATGGTTTGTCTTGGAAACGAACAGAGTTCATTCTGCTGTTTTTGAAACTGCATCCAAATACTTCATTTTGGACTCTTTTGTTGACCATGATGGCTACTCCATTTCTTCTCAGGGATTCTTGCCCACAGTAGTAGATGAAATGGTCATCTGAGTTAAATTCACCCATTCCAGTCCATTTTAGTTTGCTGATTCCTAATATGTCGACATTCTCTCTTGCCATCTCTTGTTTGACCACTTCCAATTTACCTTGATTCACGGACCTTGGTCTTAATATTACATTATTTTTATTCCTGAGAAAATGTAACTTAGCCATTCTTCAAAGACTGTGAGCCTTTTGGAAGGAGACAGGCATGAGTTTGTTCCCTATGTGATTTACTCATTTATCAACTCCTCTGAATCTCCCCATAGCTGTGGGAATGTGGCCATTACTCAATACAGGCGCATACTGAATAATGACAATGAACTTGAAAGGAAACATTTTCTCTCCAAAGAGAAATTTCACCACAACTTTCTTTATGGGCTATTAACTGAAACAAATATATATATAAAATACATATCAGAGCACTCGGAAGAAAAATCAATATCCCAGGTTCTGTGGCTGAAACTGCAGCCAGGGACTGGAAGCCCCCAGGGTTTCCCATAGAACTCTCTATTTTTTAGGATGCTCTTTAAAAATAAGAAATGGGCAGATCCAGAAAGAATATATATACATGCATGTGTGCATGCACACTTAGTGCATCCAACTCTTTGTGACTCCAGTGTCTGTAGCCTGCAGGGTCCTCTGTCCATCGGATCTCCCAGGCAAGAATACTGGGAGAAGTGGGCTGCCATTCCCTTCTCCAGAGAATCTTCCCAACCCAGGGATCTAACCCGAGTTGCCTACATTGGCAGGAGGAGTCTTTACTATAAAGCCACCTCAGAAGCTCATATATATATGCTATGTTACTTTCTGGGGTACAGCAAAGTGATTCAGTATATATAAATATATATATATCAGGTGAAATTTATTTATTGATTTCATGTTTCATAAATATATTAAGAGTGTGTATATATATACACACACACACACACCGCACACACATATATGAATCACTTTGCTGTAAACCAGAAAATAACACAGCATAGTAAACCTACTATACCTCAACAACAAAAAATAAAAAAGAAACAGATGGAAGAAGGGAGAGGTGGATGGAAGGAAGGGAAGAGGAAAGGAACGCTATCATGGTTAAAAACTTGTGGAAAGACTTCATTATATATTTGTCCCCAATCTCTTGAAAAATCATAATGAATGAGTATATTAAAAAATGTTGAAAGATCCTTTGTTAAAGAAACCCACTTTACCTTTCAGACCAAAATTTCACAATTTCATTTAAGCCAGTGTTTTTCTGGGCATGACCATAGACATCCCATCTGATTCGGGAAGTGCCCACCACCCCGGCCATCCTCCTGTTCTTCCGCATCAGGGTCCTTGGTTCCTTCTTATCTTACATGTCTCCCTTCAGATGCCATTCTTAAAGCGGCCTCTCCCCGACCCCTAACCTGCAGCAGCCTCCTTGTGTCCCTTCAACTACTAATTCTCTATCATTTCAATCTCTATTTATTTACAGTATTTATTTCATTTACAATCTATCAGTAATGTGTTTGTTCACTATCTATCAAATCCCTTGAGGGCAGGCAGTTTTCCTGACTTCTTCACGTCTTTATAGTCACTGCAATGAGAACAGCATTGTCAGAGAGTACACCTCAATGAATACTGAATAGATGAGTGGCTGGGTGGGTATGATTCGATGGTTGAGTGAATGACTGGATGTATGGATGGGTTGGTGGGTGGAACACAACTATTATATGAACTGTAGGGCTTCCCTGGAGGCTCGGATGGTAAAGAATCCATCTGCAATGTGGGAGACCAGGGTTCAATCCCTGGGTTGGAAAGATGCCCTAGAGGACGGCATGGCAACCCACTCCAGAATTCTTGCCTGGAGAATCCCCATGGACAGGGGAGCCTGGTGGGCTACAGTCCCTAGAGTCTCAAAGAGTCAGGGCGACTAAGCACAGCACAGCACAGGAAATGCCTTTAGCTTTCTGGGCCTTAGTTTCCCGCCTATAATGGAGGACTTCACATTTAAAGCTCCTCCTAGTCTTGTTATTGTAAGTACAGTATTGACAAAGATAGCATCTAATATATCTACTCTGTGGCAAGGAGAGTAGATATATTCCCCTGGTGTTAACTTCATCTTTAAAGCAACTTTACGAAATGGCTAAAACAGCACATGAAAAGATGTTCAACATATCTTCTAATTATTCTCTATTTATTAGAGAAATGCAAGTTGAAACTACAATGAGGTATCATCTCACACCAGTCAGAATGGCCATCCTTAAAATTCTACAAAAAGTAAATGCTAAAGAGGGTGTGGAGAAAAGGGAACCTTCTTATATTATTGGTGGGCATGTACATTGGTATAGCAACTATGCGGACTCTGATAGCTCAGTTAGTAAAGAATCTGCCTGCAATTCAGGAGACCCCAATTCCATTCCTGGGTTGGGAAGATCCACTGGAGAAGGGAGAGGCTACCCACTCCAATAGTCTTGGGCTTCCCTTATGGCTCAGCTGGTAAAGAATCTGCCTGCAATGTGGGAGACCTGGGCTCAACCCCTGGGTTGGGAAGATCCCCTGGAGAAAGGAAAGGCTACCCACTCCAGTATTCTGGCCTGGAGAATTCCATGGACTGAATTATGGTCCATGGGGTCTCAGAGTCAGACACGACTGAGCAACTTTCATGTTCATTTTCAACTATGGGGAACAGTATGGAGGTGCCCTAATAAACTAAAAATAGAACTACTATATGACCCAGCAACCCCATTCCAGGGCATAACCCCAGAGAAAACCGTAATTCAAGAAGACACATGTATCCCAGTGTTCACTGCAGCACTATTTACAACAGCCAGGACAGGGAAACACCCTAAAAGTCCATCAACAGAGTAGCAGATAAAGATGTGGTGCATCCACACAATGAGATACTACTCGGCCACAAGAAAGGATGGAATGATGCTACCTGCAGCAGTGTGAGCAGACTGAGCCAAGCCAGACACAGCAAGACAAATATCATATTATATTGCTTATACATGTGACCCTAAAAAAAGGTAAATACAAACTTATTCACAAAAGAAGAGGGGTCACAGATACAGAAAACAAACTTACGGTTACCAGGGGATAAGGGAGAGAAGAAATCAGGAGGTAGGGACTGACATATACACATTATTATATTTAAAATAACTAATAAGAACCTGCTGTGTAGCATAAGAAACAGTAGTCAACACTCTGTCAGTACAGAGTATTGTATATGGGAAAAGAATATAAAAAAAGGGGGTGGGGTGGTTATATGTATAACTGATCCACTTTGCTGTACACCCGAAGCTTAGACAAGGCTGTAAATCAACTACACTTCAATAAAAATTAAAAATGAATAAAAATAAAGAAAACAACTTATGAGGGAAGTGTTTACTATCCCAGCTTAAAGAAAACAAACCTGAGGATGAAACCTGTATCTCTGACAGGTTGAACCTATCGCCCAAGACTACTGTCAGTCCTAAGCCAGTGTTTTCCTTCTACATTATGAATCTATAAGCCAGAAGGAAATAGTGGTACTCTCCATGGCAAAAGAAATTTGACTGCAAAAGAAATATGACTGCAAACAGAACAAGAGGGAGGGAACAGGTGAGGCATTCTGCATGTAATTCAATTCACTGTGTATTAGTCTATGCCTGGAAAACAAGAAGCATTTCCTGAGTCAGTAGATTTTTAAAAAGCCTAACTTTAGCTCCAAACAAATGTCTTCTATTTTTTAATAAAATCTTTGGCACTTTACTTGTAGCACTTGTTCTAAATCATCTCTCTACTTGACAATCAGGCACCATCCACCTTCCCTCTCACGTGAAGAGTTTATTTTCTCTTGGAGAGCAATTACCGGACAAACGCCAGGCTACAGAAGGTGTTTCTCCAGCAGCAGCATCTGTCTCCTTGGCAGGTTCCTCAGGCAATTTTATTGGCAGCACTAAAATGGCCAGGGGGTCAGTCAGAGCTCAGCTGCCCACAAGCCCACAGGTGGCCTACGAGGCTCTGCCCGAATGTCTCAAAAAAGAAGCAGGCTTGGACCCACCTCCAGAGTTGAAGATCGGCCAAAGCCAGCTCTATCTAGCTCGATCAGAACCATTTGAGCCCATCCTGGTTTCTGCTGGGAGCCAAGAATTTCCCATGATTCTCTTTGCTAAACAAACTGGCAATAACAACTATCTGTTTTAAGCTGTAAGGCACACAAGTTTTTGATAGGATCCACAAATACACACTGCAGTAGGCAGCCTCTAAAATGGCCTCCAGCGAGTTCTGACTCATGGTACTCACGCCTTTGGTGACCTCCTCCCCTCTGAGTAAGAGCTGGGCCTAGTGGCCCATGTCTAATAATTAGAATATAGCAAAAGTAATGAGATGCCAGTTGATAAATTAGGTTACAGGAAGGCTCTGGCTTCCTTCTTGCTGGCCACCCTTTGTGCCCCTCACCCCGACCTGCCCCCCCAATTTGCTTACTCCAGTGGAAGTCTGCTGCCATATTTGAGATCGGCCCTATGGGGAGACCCACATGGCAGAAAGCTAAAGAAGGCCGCTGGCCACCAGTCTGTGAGGAACGGAGGCCTGCCAACAGCCACAAGAGCAAGCTTGGGAACAGATCCGTCCCACGCCAGCCTTGAGACGGGTGCAGCGGCAGTGGCCAACACCTTGACTGTGGTCTTATCAGAGATCCTGAGAAAGAGCAACCAGCTAACTAGCTAGGGCCACCTACCATAACGGAGGAATCTAAATGCTTCTTGGAATCTAAATGCTTCTTGGCCTAAGATGCAAAGTTTGAGGGTTAGCAATAGCTAACCAACAGGTGTTTTAAAACAGAAAATTATATATATATATAAAACATTTATTTTTAGTCATGTTAATACAATTATCTTTTTTCAAGTCTGTTCAGATGTCACTTTCATGAGCCTATCCTAATCACCCTACTGAAAAATTACAACTCAAGTCTACCTGTGTTCCCATGCTACCATATAATACACCAGCTTTTCAAATTTCCTCAATTCTTAAGCATCATTTTTAAACACTTCGCTGCTCAAAGTGGGGTCTCTGAACTTGAAGCATCAATATCAACATAGGAGCTGGTTAGAAATGCAGATCTTAAGGACAATTCCAGATCTTCCAAGTCAAAATCTGTGTGGCAGGAAATTCTCTAGCTGATGTACAGGATATCAATGTTTGAAAAACACTATCCTAACATTCTACAAGACTGTCTTATTTATAAACTTTTACTGTTTTTTTTAATGTCTCTCACATTTCACCTGACCCCAGTGAGAAGCGAAATACAGAAGTCACTGCTGATCCTGGTTTCCACCGTTTGGAAGAACCCAGTCTGCTTTTGCAAAGGTAAGCACAGAAATGAGAGAGATAGAGGGACTATGCTTATGAAATTTTACAACCAATGCCACTTTGATCTAAGTGTGTGGTTTCTGCATCAGGAGTAGCTCCAAATAGGGTCAGAGCCCTTAACAAATCCCATACCTTACTCTCAGTTTGTCCCTAGTGATGAGCTGACTGAAATCTCTCTCCCATATGCAGCTTAAAAGATGCCAGGAATAATTCTGATTGGTCCTGAAACACCATTTACCTCCAGTCCAGTGAAATGTATCTACAGAGCCAGAATTGAATACTTGCTGCAATCCAACCACACAGTTGAGGTGGTAAAGAAGCATCTCCAGGAGGAGAAAAGTGGATTTTCTTTTTCTGAAGAGGGGGAGAAAGTGCCTAGTGAACAGAATATCAAATGCTCGTTGAATTTTACAATGTTTTGCCCTTTAGGTGCAATTTCTCCACCTAAAATACCTACACAAAAGCCCTGATAATACCCACAACCTCCATAAACAAGCAGGTTGCTACTAAGCCTTCCTGAATCAGTTCAAGCGTTATATCTTCTTCGAGATGCTCCCTAGCTCCCAAGGGAGATGTACAAATTCTTTACTGATCTTACTGTATTCATCCACTCTATCAGAGAAAATAATTATTACGGTAATTTAGTGTATTTGATTCAGTATGGCAAATGCATTATTAAACACTCAAACTTTTATTTACCAATAAATACACACAAAAATGAACGTTCATCTAACTCCTGAGCCTCCGGATTAAGCAGTGAGGAGACGGAGAAATGTTTGGGCTTTGCAGAGTATTTTCACATTTTGTATGTTTATTTTGACATGATTGCACCATCACAGTTCAGTGGATTCTCTGCCCTTTAGAGCAGCACAATTTGTCAAGGTCATGTATAAAAATAGGCTCTTCCATCAACAACCGACATGCAGACTCCATGTCCACGTGGTTTGCATCTGTCCCACATCTCCTGTCCCGTGCCCTCTAACAACTGCAGGTTAAAGGCCTCCCTGTCATTAGCACTGGGGATCCCCACCTGTCTTTCCATCTGGGAGACTCTCAGGGGCGGTGACAGATCTTACTGAATCACCTCGTCTTCTTCAGAAATGTTGTAAGGCCCCGGGGCGGCTGCTAATTACTAGACCTGTTACTACTGTAGGTGCCACTCTCCTTCCCCAGGAACAGCTTATCTGGAGAGCAGTGGGGGGAGCTATGGAGATGGGCATCAGCAACCTGGCAGCGCTCACGGGCCAGCTCCCAGGAGGTGGGATCAGCAGCTGAGGACTGGCGGAGGGCAAATGTGGGTCAGCAGCAGCAGCTGCAAACAAGAGCTGCTGGCTGACTCTTCCATGACAGCTTTTCTACTCATATATTTGGAATCCAGGCACTTCCTCTACATTACTCACTGATGAATGATGCCTGCTTAGGGCAAAGCATCTTGAAGCCATTGAAAGTCCTGCCTCTTTCCCCTGCTTCTTTCTCTAGATATTGTCTGTCTCTTACAAACAACTGTCCCTCCCCTCAACATGCAAATACTTGGCATGACCTCTGTGTGGCACATCAGCTCACATGTTTTCTTTGGTGCATGGATGTTAGAAAGCTCTTTAGCCCAGACTGTCTCTCCTGCTTGCCCACCTCCCTTAGAGATGCTGAAAAAGCCAAACACGTGCTTTCTTGGCTTCCCTTCTGGCTGGAAGTGGTGATACGAATCCATTCTGGCACATAAAGAATCAACAGGGATGGAGGCCTCTTGCTTTTTGAGAGTTCTTCCTGGGGAATTTCTGGGGGTTTTGGTCTGTTTTATTTTAAACCTATGATAAGAGAAAGGAGACAAATAATGAAAGCCCTACCATAATATCCTGGCTGTCACGGCTTCTTTCTGTTTTCAGTGATGGCATGTAAGGATGCAGTACTTGTTTCTATGGTAGCTATTCTGGGACCATAAAGCATTAATCTAAGTATGACACACAGTAGAAAGAACGTCAGTACCTGATCACATCTTTGAACTACTACACTGATCTTGGGACCACCTACCTCCGAATCTCTGCTACATGAGATAACAAAACTACTTTTTTCCTGATCACTGTCAACAAGGGTTTCATTTTGCTCTCACTAACCATTTCACATTCCACTTCAAGGTTCTCATGCTTACATTTCTTAAACTTTACAAGGTCAGAGAGAAGTAAATGAAGGCACAGATCTTTCCCATAAAAATATGCATACCCACAAGTTTTGCCTACAATTTCAGGAGCATCACAGACCCCCTACAAGCCCACCCATGGATAATGCATTACTTTCTTGCTCATAGAAAAACTTGGATATAGATTATATACACACACACAGAGGATCATATAATCAATACTGATATATACAGAACCCCAAGGGCTCCAAGACATTTTAAATTTCTTTGTCTTACAAGATACATCATCATCTTCATCATTTGCTGAATGCCTACTATGTTGATGGTTGCTGCTCCTGCTAAGTCACTTCAGTCATATCCGACTCTGTGCGACCCCATAGATGGCAGCCCACCAGGCTCCCCTGTCCCTAGGATTCTCCAGGCACCTAAGCAATGTTCTAAGTCCTCTATATATAATCTCATTTGATCTCTAAGCCCTGTGAGGTAGGTATTACTATTAGTTCCACCTTAGTGGAGAGGAACAGGGACTTAGACAGACTAAATAAACTGCTCTAAAGTCACAGGACAAGTAAACAATAAAGTTAAAATCTAAACCCAGGGAGTCTGACTACACATTCCTTCTTTTAACATCTTTGTTGTGCTGTCTCAATTCTGTATGGTAGACTAGGTACTATAATGAGGAAGTATATTAACAGTTTAGAAATCACAAAAAATAGATGGAATTTTAACCTAAAATGTTTGTTTGATTAACTAATGGTATTGGTTGTGCATTTAAATGTTTTAAAATACAGCTGAATTCTTACAGTGTGGCTCGATCTGAATACAGGAGATGACAGAATGTCTTAAGTAAACTATTATATTTGTGTTACTTTAGGGTTTACTTAGATTTAATAACTAATCTGCATATAAACACCAGGTGCTTTCCATGTATCCGCCACTGTCAAGCATTTTATGTGCATTATTCTCCTTAAGCTTCCTAATAAACCTACAGGGTAACCTGAAGAGAATGTTACCATCCTCATTTTACAGATGATGAAACTGAGGCACAGGAAGGTAATGTGTGGAGGGACATAACAGCTAAGAGAAGCAGAGTTCAGATTTCAAGTCGGGTGAAAGCTTTACCATGAGTCACTCACTGTGTTATACTGAGTCCAGTTTCACCACATGACTTGCATTGTCTTCATCTAGAACATGAACATTGTAGTCGCATTCGCATTTTACTTAGGTTAAAAATCAAGTTTCCAACGTGCAGTAACAATCCATTCCTTCCGACCTAGAAAGCACGTCTCATGGCTTCTCCTGTGGCTTTGATTTCCAGCAAAGCGGAGTCAACCCACACTCTCTCTCTGCTCTGGACCTCTCTCTGGCCCTCAGTCACCACCTTGAGAATCTTACCAAGGCAATGGCATCAACCCTCAGGTCTTGGCAGAGCATGCTCAGGTCCACACCTGCCATCCTGACCACTCTCTCAACTCCCAAGCTTTCATGGCCAGCTCTCCAATGGACCATTTCTACACAGATGCTTAAAGGTCACTTCAAATCTGGTGTCTAAATGCACCTGAAATTGCAGAATCTTAGAGAGGGAAGGGACCACAAAAGGCAGATGGTAACAGTTATAAGACTATGGTTTAGAGGTCAGAAAGCACAGGGTTCAAATCCTAGCTCTGAGCCCATTACTTCTGTTAAAGTGGAATAACTGTCACCTTTATTAAGGCTGTAGAAGGGTTAAAGATGATAATGGATACAAACTTGCTTACCGTAGTACCTGGCACACGTCATGGACACTCAGTACACAGCAGTCACATTTACGACTAGTAAAATGATCCACAAAATTCTGTTCATACACCGCATGCATGCATCTTTCCACAATACCCACGACAGATGGCCATCCAGGCACTGCTAGAACATTTCCAAAGATAGAGAGCTCGCTCATCGCACCATCTCCCCAGGCAACTGCTTCTATTATTGGATGGTTCTCACTGGCATCAAGTCTTCCCTACATTGAGCCAAAATCTGCCTCCGTGAATTCCATTGGCCCTAGCTCTGCCCTGCAGAGTAGCGCGGCACAATTCTGCTCTCACACAACAATCAATCCTTCAGGAAACAACAATCAGGTCCCTGCCACACCCTCTCTTCTGAAATCGTTCATTCCCACACACCCCCTGCCTTGACATGATTTCTATATTATCCACTATGTTCGCTGGTTTCTCAAAGTGTGGCTGCTGTTGTTCAGTCGCTAAGTCAAGTTCGACTCTTTGCGACCCTATGGACTGCAGCACTCCAGGCTTTCCTGTTTTTAACTATCTCCTGGAGTTTGCTCAAACCCATGTATGTTGAGTCAGTGATATCATCCAACCATCTCATCCTCTGTTGCCCTCTTCTCCTCCTGCCCTCAATCTTTCCCAGCATCAGGATCTTTTCCAAAGAGTTGGCTCTTTGCATCAGGTGGCCAAAGTATTGGAGCTTCAGCAACAGTCCTTTCAATGAATATTTAGGGTTGATTTCCTTTAGGATTGACTGGTTACATCTCCTTGCTGTCCAAGGGACTTTTAAGAGTCTTCTCCAACACCACAGTTCAAGAGCATCAATTCTTTGCCACTCCTCCTTCTTTATGGTCTAACTTTCACATCTGTATGTGACTACTGGAAAAACCACAGCTTTGACCATATGGACCTTTGCCTGCAAAATGATGTCTCTGCTGCCTTTTTTCATAAAGCATGGTATCCAGAGGAGATACAGCCATTTAGTACTTGTTTGAGTGAATACTGTACTTCCATGAATGCATTTGAAAACTGTATTGTGATTTTCTTAGTAGCCAGATAAATAATCACTGTTGCAGCACCAAGGGCATGAGGTTAACTAAATTAAACCTGGAAGTCTTCTCTTGTTGATAGAGAATATACTGGGTCTTCCCCACCCAACCCTCTTCCCATCAACTCTGAGCTCCCACAACTTGATATATCCTGTAGACTTTAACCAACTGAGAATATTGTGAATCATTTTTGTGCCATCTATATTAATAACCATGCCACAATTCTTCATCCAAGCTATTGACAGTACTTTTTAAAATAGGTTCTCCTAAATGTTGTCCTCTGGAGAAGAAATGGCAACCTACTCCACTCCAATATTCTTGCCTGGAGAATTCCATGGACGGAGGAGCTTGGTGGGCTACAGCCCATGAGGTTGCAAAGAGTTGTACATGATGGAGTGACTAACACACACACACACACACACACACACACACACACACACACACACTCGTCCTCAAATCCAGCACTCAAGACCTCCACTCTGGTTCATTTCCATCTACTTTAAGAAACCAGTGTTCAGTAAGAGATACTATGTAAGAGTCTCAGGATGTATAAGAAAGCCCTTGTCCTTGAGAGGCAGGGAAGACAGACCAACAAATGAAAATGACTACACAGCACAGCAAATTCTACGATAGGAGACAAAAGTTAGGAAACAAGAGTCTAGATGTGGCTCACGTATGTGGCCACATATGAACATCACCTGGAGAGCTTCGAGCTGCACACACTCCAGTGAAGTATATCAAAAGCTGTATGGGTGACCCAACCATCAGTACTTTACAAAGACCTTCAGGTAATTCCAACGCACAGCCAAATTTGAGAAACAATAGCCTAGACAAACCCAAGTATTTCTCAAGCTTTAATGTACATATGAATCACTGAGATATGTTAAAATTCAGGTGCTAAAATCTAAATGTCCATCAAAAGATGATGAATAAAGGAGATGTGGTATATATGCTGCTGCTGCTGCTGCTGCTGCTGCTAAGTTGCTTCAGTCGTGTCCGACTCTGTGCGACCCCATAGACGGCAGCCCAACAGGCTCCCCCGTCCCTGGGATTCTCCAGGCAAGAACACTGGAGTGGGTTGCCATTTCCTTCTCCAATGAATGAAAGTGAAAAGTGAAAGTGAAGTCGCTCAGTATGTCTGACTCATCGCAACCCCATGGACTGCAGCCTACCCAGCTCCTCCATCCATGGGGTTTTCGAGGTAAGAGTACTGGAGTGGGGCATATTTCTCTGTCATAAAAAAGAATGAAATAATCCCATTTGCAGCAAGATGAACCTAGAGATTACCATACAAAGACAGACAATTATCATATGATCACTTATATGTGGAATCTAAAAAATGATACAAATGAACTTATTTATGAAACAGAAGCAGACTCACAGACATAGAAAACAAACTTATGGTTACCAAAAAGGATAGTGATGGTGTGTGTGTGCAGATAAATTAGGAGTTTGGAATTAGCATGTATAAAATAGGTAAGCAACAGGAACTAATGTATAGCACTGGGAATTATACTCAATATCTTATAATAAACTGCAATGGAAAAGAACTTGGAAAAGAATATATACGTATAACTTAATCATTTTGCTGTACACTTGAAACTAATACAACACTGTAAAGTAAGTATAACTCAATAATAAAAAAAAATTCAGATGCTGAGTCTGTAGGTCTGAGGTGGAGGGTGAGATTGTGTATTTTTAATTCACTGCCAGGAGATGCTAAAGCTGCTGGTCCATGGACCACCCATTAAGGAATGCAGGCCTCAGATATACCATCTAACTCTCCCTTAATTCCACCTTCAGTCTTGCCTCCTCATTCACTGCACACTGAACCTTTCATTCCAGCTGACTGAAAGAGACAAGCAAATGGTAAGATAGATACGACGGCAGTTTGTTTATGACAGGAGCTGTGAGAGCCCAGAAGAGGGCACCCAGTGAGACAAGAGGCTGATAGTGGCTGAGGAAGGCTTCCCAGAAAAGGCTATGGTTTCACGGAATTATACTCGATGGGCGCGACTCTGAGTGAACTCTGGGAGTTGGTGATGGACTGGGAGGCCTGGCGTGCTGCGATTCATGCGGTCGCAAAGAGTTGGACACGACTGAGCGACTGAACTGAACTGAACTGAACTGATACACAGGAAAGTCAGCCCAGGCCCATCAAAGCACTAGACCTAGCTTTATAATCGTGGGAGGAAAAGCAAAACCCAGGGCACATTCAGGGAACTTCAGTATTTCTTAGTTCCATGGATTCAATCACTCATTTAACTGTAGCTGTGGCCTGGGACTTTCCCTACAAGGTTGATTTGAACCATAACAGAACTTTTATTACATGGAAGCAATATTTCCACAACCAGACCATGATGTCTTCAAGGGCAGAATCGGGTCCAAACACATTGGACATCCTCAGTCCCCAGGAAAGTGACCAGCCCCTAGAGAGCTCAGAGTATGTTTGTAAAATAATTAAGAGTAACATTACTTTTTAAATCGGATTTTTCAGTTCCAGTCTTTTTTTTTTCCTGAAGCACAGACTGCTGTAAGGAGTTAAAGTTATTTACCGAGATTTCAAAAATGATGCAAACCAGTGAGATTAGGGTAGAGAAATGTTACCAAGGCTAATTAGAAAAGAGGAACACTTCTGAGAGAGGGGTCAAGAGGTGGAGTTGGTGTGAGGATGATGTGTACTTGTATCTGCAGATGGTGGGTGGGTTTCCGTCTAATCTGAGAGCAACACAGCCCATCCCGTTCAGATGACTGACGTGGAGGAGAGAGAAGTTACCTGTGTCTGGGGCACATGAAACCGCAAAGGGCTAAGACAGAGGAAGAGTCAGCCTAATTCAAGCAGACATTATCGTCAGTCCTGGTTAATGGGAAACAATTAATACAATCCATTTTTATGCAGATTAAAACATTTCAAATTAACAGGTCAATCGCACGCATATGTTCTGAATTTGGGCTCCACCAGAGCCAGGTGAACCGTTACGTGAACCAATCTAAACTTCATTACAGAGGAGGACGCCGACTCTCAGAAATTCACACGAAACTCAATTTGGAGTTAATCACTCACATTTTTCTCTCACCTACCAGATATCCTAATTCAAAGACAGATCTGCTGGGCTCTCTCTTTTATGACAAAAGACAAAGAGAACATGAATTATTCATTAGCAGTAAAGGTATCATTTTATCTGTTTATTTTCCAATTAGGTGAAGTCAGATAAAGAAGCAGTCAATAAAACCAAGAGATTTTTCCCCCCATTGAATGGAATTAAAAGTAGACCGTGTTAATGCGGGCCTTGGAGTCTATAAAAAAACATTCAATTAGCAGTGTATATTGGAGAGGAGACCAAGATGGGAATTGCTTATGGTCTAAATGCCTCCACGTGGCAGGGCTCTGAAGGTCTTCCAGGGTAGCCCTCACCTGCCTTTCCTGCTACCTGTATCTCCAAGCTACATCTCTAGCCAGTCCTCCTCCCCCCAACATCCATCCTCCTCAGCTTTGAAGCCTTTGCTCAGGCCCTGCCCTGGTTTTGCCAGCTCCTCTCTGCTTCCAGTAAGCTCCCAAGTATTAAGGCACTGTTTTCTACTCTGTGCTATGGGCTGTGCTTAGCTGCTCAGTCATGTCAGACTCTATGTGACCTCACGAACTGTAGCCCACCAGGCTCCTCTGTCCTTGGGGAATTCTCCAGGCAAGAATACTGGAGTAGGTTGCCATGCCCTCCTCCAGGGGATCTTCCCAACCCAGGGATCGAACACAAGTCTCCCGCATTACAGGCGGATTCTTTACTGTCTGAGCCACCAGGGAAGCCCCCAAATACTGGAGTGCTTCTCCAAGGGATCTTCCTGACCCAGGAATTGAACCAGGGTCTCCTGCATTGCAGGTGGATTCTTTACCAGCTGAGCTACCAGGGAAGCCCACTTTCCACTCTGCATCCATTAAAAACAGTCTTGATCCTGTCTTGCCTCCCACCACCCTCCACACCAGCACAGCACAGAGCAGCTCCCCTCCTCCATGCTCCAGCCACATGTGTAGCTCTGTTTGGGTATCACCTGGTTCCTTCAGAACCACTCGAGATTCGGGGTTGAGGCTGCCTCCTTTCTGTACTGACATCTTGGTGTCCTGCCCCGAATGGGGCTCTCGAAATGTTTGCCCCTTCCCAAATAAGCCTTCCTTGCTAGGCACACGGGCTCTAGAGCCCACCCTCTGTTGGTGCCTTCCTCACCTTTTACTTCCGCTTTCCAGAGAAGCCACTAGACTTCCCTGAACTTCAATTCCAAGTTCCTTTCAGGCCAAGCTCAAGCTGAAGGCAGGCAGACAAGAGGCGGGAGGCAGAACAACTCGCCTCCGCTGGCACTTAATGCACACCTTGCTGAATCCCTAGTACAAATTGCCCTGCCCCTCCTCTGGACTCTCAGACCCCCGTGTTTTTGCAGCAGCTAAAGGGGGTCAGTCTGCTTTGTAAGCGTAGGTTACACAATGAAGCAGAGTGGGAAGGAGGGCAAAGGTCAGAACTCAACCCTGCTGTTTTCAACAAACCACGTAGCCTTCCTGAACCTTGTTCTCCTCACCTCCGAAAGGGTGATAAACATCACCTGCATGCAGGTTCAGTGTGAAGACTAAATGAAACACTATATGCATAGCCTGGTTCTATGGAGGTGCTGTGATTATAACCAGATATTTACATATTTTACTATTTATCAGACCGTGAGCTTCAGAAGGATAGAGATCATGTCTTGTTGCTCTTTTCCCTAAAGCTCTGGAATCAAGTTGCTGTTTGTGTCCCCCCTCAAGTTCCTATGTTGAAATCCTAATCCCCAGTGTGATGGTATTAGGAGGTGGGGCTCTGGGGAGGTGATTAGATCATGAGGATGGAGCCTTCACAAATGGGATTAGTGCGTGTGCGTGTGTGTGTGTGTGTATCACCCCTTTCTACTATGTGATAACACAGTGAAGTCAGCAGTCTACAACCCTCAAGAGGGCCCTCACCAGGATCTAACCATACTGGTACCCTGATCTAGAACCTCCAGTCTCCAAACTTGTGAGAAATAAATTTCTATTGTTTATAAGCTGCATAGTTTCTATGGTACTTTATCACAGCAGCCCAAACTAAAACACAAGCCAATCATCGGGACATCCATTCTCACGATCAAACAAAAAAGACAATGCTCATGTTCTGTCTGATCCAGACACATAGATTCCCAAGCTGGAAGCAAGGGAGGGCAAATTATGACCTAATCCAACCTTTCCAAAAGTGACCTCTGGAGAAAACTAGGAAAAAGAAGTGTTTTGAAAATGGGTTCTACGTACAGGTGCATATGGAAAATGCTCTCCTCTCCACTGCAGGATTTCTCAGAGCCTTTAGTGTTTCCATGAACACTGTGATTCTCTGTTGGGAATGGCAGTCTCATGCATGGAACCCCTCAACCTCTGTTCAGCCACATAAGAATGGTCCCTGAGGGGCCTGGAATCTTCCTTTATCAAGGGCTAACAGTTGTGTCCGGCTTATTGCCTTTATGGAAATATTTTTTCCTGTTTCAGACTCAGTGTGTTTGCCTCTGTTGTGTTTAAGGATGTGCATCAGTGGCCCTCGGGTACACTTCCAACATGGTCAGGGTGTGTAGGCCGATTGCCTTGCCTTTGCCTTGAGGGATCAGCACCCACTATTGGGGCTGATTTTGTTCCGTCTCTTCGCCACATAAGAGCGGTTCCATCCAGTGCCTGGCTGCACTGTTTCCTTAGCAACTCTGATACCAAGGTGCAGAGTGCAGAAGTGCTTGGACTTCTACTGCTGGTGGCTGGCACTGTGATGACCCTTGTTACCCTTCATGAAGCAGGGGTACCCCCCGACCCTGCTCCCCTTCACTGGTAAATGATGCATGATGTTCTGCTCAACACCAAAAAGATGGTGCAGGTAGCTTCCTAGTAAGCTCAGGCTGCCATAACAGAAGACCACAGGCTGGGGGCTTCAGTAATAGGCTTACTTTGCACACTTCCACAGGTCGGCAAGTCCAAGATCAAGGTGCCAACAGATTGTTTCTGGTGAGAGCTCTCTTCCTGTCTTGCAGATGGGGGTTTCTTGCTGTATCTTCACATGGCAGGGACAGAGAGAAAGCTCTCTGGTATCACTTCTTACAGGGCACTAATCCCATCATGGGGGCACTGCCCTCATGATCTCATCTAAACTAAGTGTCTCTCCAAAGCCCCATCCATTAATATCTTCTCCTGTGAGTGCTCACTCAGGCGTGTCTGACTCTTTGTGACCCCATAGACTGTAGTCTGCTAGGCTCCTCTGTCCATAGGACTCTCCAGGCAAGAATACTGGAGTAGGTTGCTATGCCCTCCTCCAGGGGATCTTCCTGACCCAGGGATTGAACAGCATCTCTTGCACCTCCTGCATTAACAGGTAGATTTTGACCACTCACTGGCACCACCTGGTAAGCCAAATATCTTCACATCTGGGGGTTAGGGTTTCAGTATATGACTACTATTGAAACACAAACATTCAGTCCATAACAGGCAGCATTTCCCAACCTTTTCCCACACAGAACCCTCTTTACAAGAACTTTAGGTGGGACTACAAGCCCAGGATCACACTTGGGTGTTTCGTGGGCTAATCTAGAGTATGAGCTGTTGGAGAAGAGAAAGAGCAACACTGATCTTCCAAGGGATTATCCCATGCATCACCATTATGCAGCACCAGGTGGCTTCCACAGAGGAGTTAGTAATTTTCCTGAGAGTATGAGTGCATCTCTCCATGACCCGTGGGGAAACGATCGTCCAGGCTTCCAGGGCTGCAGATGGGGCCTCTTTAGACCTGCTGCCAAATCTGGCAATCGAGTGTTCAAATGGTTCGCTCTGCCATGGAGGATGTCAGGGGAAAAAAGAAGGTTAAGAGATCACCAAAATGAGAGCATGTGTCAGAACACACCTCCTGTGCCTTGGCAGGAGAAGGGAAACCTACATGCTCGAGCTTGCCAGAGAACTAAACCAGAATGCAAAGGAAAGGATTTCCATTCCATGGGCTAGGTGGCTCCACCATGGCCCCTAGAGATGTGAGTAGCCGAATCACTGACTTTGCCAAAGTTATTCTTCCCCAAAGCCAAAGAGATAAAAATGTTTTAAGAAAAAGAACATGGGGAGCCTCTTCAATAAATGGTGCTGGGAAAACTGGGCAGCTACATGTAAAAGAATGATATTAGAACCCTTCCTAACACCATGCACAAAGAGAAACTCAAAATGGACTAAAGACCTAAATGTAAGACCAGAGACTATAAAACTCTTAGAGGAAAACACAGGCAGAACCCTCGATGACATAAGTCACAGCAAGATCCTCTACGACCCACCTCTTAGGGAAAGGGAAATAAAAACAAAAACAAACAAGCGGAACCTAATTAAACATAAAAGCTTTTGCACAGCAAAGGAAACTTAAACAAGGTGAAAGGACAACCCTCAGAATGGGAGAAAATAATAGCAAATGAAACGACAAAGCATTAATTTTCAAAATATACAAGCAGCTCATACAAATCAATACCAGAAAAATAAACAATCCAATCAAAAAGTGGGAAGAAGACCTAAACAGATTTCTCCAGAGAGATACAGATGGCTGACAAACACATGAAAAGATGCTCAACATCACTCATTATTAGAGAAATGCAAATCAAAACTACAATGAGGTATCACCTCACACTGGTCAGAATGGCTATCATCGAAAAGTCTACAAATGATAAATGCTGGAGAGGCTGTGAAGAAAAGGGAACTCTCTTGCACTGTTGGTGGGAATGTAAATGGACACAGTCACTATGGAAGACAGAATGGAGATTTCCTTAAAAACTAGCAATAAAACCACCATATGTGGTCCAGCAATCCCAACTAGGTATATACCCAGGGGATATCAAAATTGAAAAAGACACATGCACCCCAATGATCACTGCAGCATTATCTACAGAGCATGGAAGCAACCCAGATGCCCATCGACAAATAAATGGATAAAGAAGTTGTGGTACATATAGACAATGAAATATTACCCAGCCATAAAAAGGAACACATGAGGTGGATGAACCAAGAGCCTATTATACAGAGTGAAGTAAGTCAGAAAGAGAAAAACAAATATCATATATTGACACATATATATGGAATCTAGAAAGATGGGACTGATGAAATTATTTGCAGGGCAGCAGTGGAGACACAGACACAGAGATCACACTTATGGACATGGGGAGAGGGAGGAAGGAGGGGGCGGGGTCTATGGAGAGAGTAGCATGGAAACTCACATTACCATCTGTAAAACAGATAACCAAAGGGAATTTGCTGTATGACTCAGGGAACTCAAACCAGGGCTCTGTAGAGGGGTGGGATGGGGAGGGAGATGGGAGGGAGGTTCAAGAGGGAGGGGACATATGAATACCTATGGCTGAGTATACATATATGGAGAGGACTAAAAGGCTGGCAGGGAATGGGCCTTAGAAAAATATGTTGATGTTGACAACACTTCAAGGAACAAATTCCAAGCTAATCTGCCTGCGTTTGAAAATGCCTGTCATCCCAGTATCCTGCTGCTGCTGCTACTGCTAAGTCACTTCAGTCGTGTCTGACTCTGTGCGACCCCATAGACGGCAGCCCACCAGGCTCCCCCGTCCCTGGGATTCTCTAGGCAAGAACACTGGAGTGGGTTACCATTTTCTTCTCCAATACATGAAGGTGAAAAGAGAAAAGTGAAGTCGCTCAGTCATGTCTGACTCTTAGCGACCCCATGGACTGTAGCCTACCAGGCTCCTCCGTCCATGGGATTTTCCAGGCAAGAGCGCTGGAGTGGGGTGCCATTGCCTTTCCATAACTCCACTGTTCATATTCTGTATTCCTATCCCAACCCTCACACAGAAGCCACAAAGCACCTGGAGTTCAGTATAAGGAGAGCTAGGCTCCAGTCAAGGGATGTGGCTTAGCAGACCAATGCATCCCACAGTCACCAGACTAATCAGTGTGTTCACAGCAGTCCCATTCCAACAGCCAAGACAGGGAAACAACCTAAACGTCCTTGGACAGAGGAATGGATAAAGAAGATGTGGATAAAGAGCATGTGTACAATGGAATGCTACTCAGCCATAGAAAGACAGAAATCATGCCATCTGCAGCAACACGGATGGACCTAGAGATTGTCACACTAGTGACGAAAGTCAGACAGAAAAAGACAAATATCATACATCACTCATACACGGAATTTATCTACAAAAGAGAAACAGACTCTCAAAGAACAGACTTGTGGTTACCAAGGGGGACCGAGAAGGGGAGGGATGAAATGGGAGTTTGGGATTAGCAGAGAGAAACTATATTACATACAGAATGAATAAACAATGTCCTCCTGTACAGCACAAGGAACTATATTCAATATCCAGTGATAGACCATAATGGACAAGAATATGAAAGAACATGTATATATACGTACAAGTGAATCACTTTGCTATACAGCAGAAACTAACACAACATTGAAAATAAACTATACGTCAATAAAATAAATGAAAAAAAAAAAAAAAAAACCTTTCCAGTGTCACGAGAGAAGCAGATGCCAGGCAGCCTGCCTCCAGTCTCATCTTCTTTCCTCCCTGCACAGCCCATAGGAACATATACAATATTCCATAACACAAGCTAAATGGACATGATTCCCTATCTCTTTCTAGTTATCAGTTACAAAGTCAATGACAGAGATGCTTTTTATGGGCTACTTCTCACTGTTGGTAATGACACTAGTTTTGCCATGCACTCTCCCTTTCCAGGGCTGCCTGTCTGCTTTTTGCATATTTAAATAGCAATTCTAATCATCCGGGTTTGATGATCTGCCTTGAAACCTTTCTCTAGTGTCATCTGTGGTTCTAGTCTTTGTTACATTTAGACTCAGCAAGCTTATTTATGCATCACATTCATTAATTCCAGGATGGTCTGCAATTTGTCTCTTCCAAAAAGAAAAAGAAAATACATACACACACATACCTCTATATTATAGAGGACACTCGTAATGGTGAAAGCAGGTGCCTGAGTGCTCAGCATTAAATCTTCTATAGAGTGAAAAATCTACTATTAAATAATCTGGAAGAGGTCAATCAATAAAAATAACTAAATAATTGATAGTGTTATATTAGGTTAAAGTATAACATATGATCTTCATTAACCCGTCAAGAAATATTGCTTGAGTTAAACCACCTCTCTCAAATGAGCATTTCTGGTGTTAATTCAAAAGGCAATAGCAGTCACCCAGGGGATGTTTTTAATGTTTTATGCTTTCACTGCAGTGGTGTTTACAGAGGGGTTAGCAGGGCAATAAGGATCATATTTAGGAAGGCGGCTTGGTGACAGCTAAGGCATTGAACTACAATCAAGTCATCTGCCTTCACGTAAGCAACGTGGACAGCTCCACTCTGGCTACTCAGCCTGGCTGAGGAATAACTGACAAGCTGGTGGAAATGTACTGTAAGAGTAAAGGGCTTTCCCTTTTCTTAAAATCAAATACAAAATCTCAGCACTTGGTGTGTTTTATACTGCATTTGGCTCTAAAGTGCCATTGGTTATTGTTGCATTTTATCACCGAGGGGTAGGGAGGGTGAATGTGTACCACTACTCAGGTTTCGGGAAGCAGAGCGCACAGGTTCTGGAGTCAGAGAAAACTGAGTCAGAATCCTTGCAGTACCCCCGACTAGCTGGGTAGTCTGGAAAACTGATTTAATTTTACTGGGTCTCAGTTCCTCACCTGTAAAAGGGAGAGAGTAATAACGACCCTGCTTCAGGTGGTAAAGAATCTGTCAGTAATGCGGGAGACCTGAGTTCGATCCCTGGGTTTGAAAGATCCCCTGGAGAAGGGAACAGGGCTACCCACTCCAGTATTCCGGCCTGGAAAATTCCATGGACAGATGAGCCTGGCAGGCTACAGTCCATGGGGTCGCACAGAGTCAGACACGACTGAGTCCCTTTCACTTTACTAACGACCTTGAAGTTCGGTGAGACAATGTCCACAAAACATTTAGCCTTTAATCTGGCACAGAGCAGATAGTTAACAACACGTAGGTTTCTTCCACTTTTAGCAGATGAGACGGAGAAGGCAATGGCACCCCACTCCAGTACTCTTGCCTGGAAAATCCTATGGATGGAGGAGCCTGGAAGGCTGCAGTCCATGGGGTCGCTGAGGGTCAGACACAACTGAGCAACTTCACTTTCACTTTTCACTTTCACCCATTGGAGAAGGAAATGACAACCCACTCTAGTGTTCTTGCCTGGAGAATCCCAGGGACTGGGGAGCCTGGTGGGCAGCCGTCTAGGGGTCACACAGAGTCGGACACGACTGAAGCAACTTAGCAGCAACAGCAGATGAGAAGATACAGTGCCAACAGGAGGTGCTTCTTGAGAGCAGGTATTGCCCCCCACTGCTCACTGTGTCCCTAGGGCTCAGGGAACACCTGGCATAAAGAAGATGGCTCAGGAGTCTTGCCCACACCCACACTTCTTTTTAGCCTGTTGGAAAGCCTTGCTCTTCCCCCAGGAGGTGCTGCACTCTGACCCTTCTGTGCTTTTGCATCTTTTCAGCATATGCTGTTCCCTCTATCAGGAATAACCTTTCCTCTTTTTTTCTGATGAGCCCAGTTTCATCTTTTTTTTTTTTCCGCCACCTAAAGAGCATCATCTCTATAAACAATCATCTTTTCATCCCTGAGTTCCTCACCTTTTTGAGTGAAAGTGATAGTCGCTCAGTCGCGTCCAACTCTTCGCAACCTCATGGACTGTAGCCAGCCAGGCTCCTCTGTCCATGGAATTCTCCAGGCAAGAATACTGGAGTGGATCGCCATTTCCTTCTCCAGGGGATCTTCCCGACCCTTTTTGGTTGGCATTTCCACACCAGGAGTCAAACCTGGGCCACCCGGGTGATAACCAGGACTCCTAACCACTAGACCTCTTTTACCTCTTCCCATTTACCTCCAAGGAACCTCAATCTCTCCTTCACACCTGCTACTGCTGGCCCTCACTCCATCACTGAACTTAACCTTGTTATGTCATATTTTGTTTGATTCTCTGTTTCCATAAATGCTGGCACAGAAACTGAACTGTCTGCTAACAGTAAGGACAAAAACAATGTAATAGTAAAAATGGCTAATATATACAGACATACCTCTGAGATATGAATTCAGTTGCAGACCACCACAATAAAGCAAATATCACAATAAAGGGAGTTACTCAATTTTTTTGGTTTCTCGGTGCATATAAAAAATAAAAAAGTAAAAAAAAAAGTTGTGTCTGAGGATCTGTCTCCTCAGGCAAAGGAAACAAAAGCAAAAATAAACAAATGGGACCTAGTAAAGCTTAAAAGCTTTTGCACAGTAAAGGAAGCCATGGACAGAAAAACAAAAAGACAACCAACTGCATGAGATAAAATATTAGCAAATGATGTGTCTGATAAAGGGTTAATATACAAAATATATAAACTGCTCACACAACTCAATATCAAAGCCCAAATAACCTGATTAAAACTGGGCAGAAGACCTGAATAGACATTTTTCAAGTGAAGACATACAGGTGGCCAACAAGACACGATAACATGCTCAACATCACTAACCAAGGATATGTAAATTTAAATCACAGTGAGATATTACCTCACAGCTGTCTGGCTATCATCCAAAAAACCACAAATAACAGGGACTCACCTGGCAGTCCAGTGGTTAACCACACTTCCACTACAGGGAATGCAGGTTTCATCCCTTGTCAGAAAACTAAGATTCTGTGGGCCAGGTGACATGGCCAAAAAAAAAAAAAAAAAAGGCTATAAATAACTATAGTCTACTATACCTATAGTCTATAGTACACTATAAATAATAGAGTAGAAATTCCACTCCTGGGTATATAGCCAAAGAAAACAAAAACACTAATTCAAAAAGATATATACGCCCCAATGCTCACAGCAGCATTAGTTACAGCAGAGGTAAGACATGGAAGTAACCTAAGTGTCCATCAACAGCTGAACAGATGAAGAAGTGGTGTATTAACATAAGTGGAATGCTACTCAGCCTTAAAAAGAATGACATTTTGTCATTTGCAACAACATGGATGGACCCAGAGGATATTATGTTTCATGAAACAAGTCGGAAAAAGACCAACACTGTACATAATCACTTACATGTGGAATCTAAAAATTTAAGACAAATGAGTGAATATAATAAAACAGAAACAGATCTGGAGAACAAACTAGTGGTTTACCAGTGGGAAGATGGAAGGGAGGAGGGACAAGACAGGGGTAGGGGATTAAGAGGTACAAGCTATTATGTATAAAATAAATAAGATACAAAGATATACTGTATAGCAGAGAAAATAGAGCCAATGTTTTATAATAACTTTAAATGGAATGTAATTTTATAAAAGTACTGAATCACTGTTGTACACCTGAACTAAGGTACTGTAAATCAATTATACTTTAATTTAAAAGTTACATTTACACTATACTGAGTTAAGTGTGCAATTGCATTATGTCTAAAAAATAATGTACATATCTTAATTTTAAAATACTTTATTAATAAAAATCCTAACCACCATCTGAGCCTCTAGTGAATCAAAGTAGTAACAGTGAAGATCACTGATCACAAATCACCATAACAAATATAACAATAATGAAAAAGTTTGAAATATTGCAGAAATTAGCAAAACATGACACAGAATTATGAAGTGGGCAAATGCTCTTGGAAAACTGCACCAACAGACGTGCTCAACTAGGGTTGTCACAAAACTTCAATTTGTAAAAGACACAACGTCTGCAACATGCAATAAAGGCAGAGGAAAACAAGCAGCCTTTACTTGGTGTGCACTGACTATATCCCAGACACTGTGGGAATCACTTTATGACTGCTTTATTCTTCCAATAACCCAATTGTTTAAATATTCTTATTACTCCCCTTATACAAATAAAAACATTGGCATAGAGAGGTTAATAACTGGCCCAAGGTTCTAAAGCCTCTCCCAGTAGGGTGACACCATAGCACTGTGGTAAAGGCTATGATTCCAAGAGTCTAAATGACTTGGCTGAAACCTGTTTCACCATTAACCAGCAGTGTGACTGCGCCTGGCTCATTAACATACTTTGTCACTTTGGCCTTCTCAGCTAAGAAGTGAAATTCCAGGATCCTGCTTCCCTTTTAGCTAAGGTTGGAGGCAGAGGAGATACAGATAAATGTCTCCCTTCCCCCCAAAGGCAAAGCCTCACAAGTTGAATGCTTTTACCCTGCCTGCAATGGTTCTCCTTCCTCCTGACGTGGAACTGAAACAAGAAAACTGGAGCTACAGCAGCTACTCTGCTCTCATGAGAAACAATAACCACACAGTAGGGATGATGGATCAGAAAAGCAGGAGATCTTGGGTTCTTGATGATTTTCTTGAGCAGCTTTCCCAGCACTAGTTTACTATCACTCTTCTTTTAATATAATAATATAACAAAAATAAATATCTTAATTCTTCAGGCCACTTGTTGAGTTTTCTGATATTCACAACCAAACACATGGAAACAGAGACAGTATCACTGTGCTGCATCCCTCAACTGTCAAATGAAGGTAGTAACAGCATCGATGTCTTATACAGTGATGTTAGGATTAAATAGCAATATATTTAAATATCAAAGCTTGGTTTCTGGCACACAGTAAGAGCCTACTGAATATTTATTCTTATTATCATCATCATTATTACTTCTATTTCTACTACTAGTTAATGAGAGACCTGGCACTCAGGAATTCCACTGCTCAGCTTTTTTTTTTTCTTTTTTAAAATAAATCAGTCCTCCAAAGACTCCTCTTTTTACAGAGATAAATATATCTGGTAAATTAGCCATCTTTCTCTGTGGCTTTTGAAGATTGTTTCTAGATTTCCTTGCCATTTGATGGTCAATCCCTGAGATATACATAGGAAAGGCATTACTACCCACACACAACAGATTAAAGACCTGCAGACTCAGAGATACAAAGGGATTGCTCAAGGTCACATGGCTAACTTTATTCTAGGTTTTAAGGAAGTTGGCATAAATTCCCAGGTTCTTACCCTATTCCAGTAAGAGCTTCTCTGGTGGCTCAGGTGGAAGAATCTGCCTGCAATGCAAAAGACCTGGGTTTGATTCCTGGGTCGTGAAGAACCCCTGGACAAGGGAATAGCTGTCCATTCCAATATTCTTGCCTGGAGAATTCCATGGACAGAGGAGCCTGTCCATGGGGTCACGAAGAGTCAGACATAACTGAACAGTTTTCACTTTCACTTACCCTATTCCACAAAGCCCTGCTTGATCTGACCTCTGACTGCCTTCCACAAAATATCTTTTCTTCTTTTCTACATTTTATTGAAGTTTAATTGATTTACAATGTTGTGTTAATTTCTGCTGTACAGCAAAGTGATTAATGATACACACACACACATATATATATACACACACACATATACATTATTTTTCACATTCTCCTCCATTATGGTTTATCACATGATATTGAATATACTTCTCTGTGCTATGCAGTAGGACTTTGTTGTTTATTCCTTCTGTATATAATACTTCACATCTTCTAACCCCAAACTCCCACTCTGTCCCTTCACCACGTCCTCTCCCCCTTGGCAACCACGTGTCGGTTCTCCATGTCTGTGCTTCTGTCTTTGCTTAATAGCTATGTTTATTTGTGTCATATTTTAGATTCCACATATAAGTGATTTCATCACACAGTGTCTGTTTCTTCACGGCTTTCTTCACTTAGTGTGATAATCCCAAGGTTCATCCATGTTGTTGCAAATGACATTCTTGCTTTCTTTTTTATGACTGAGTAGTATTCCATTGTATGTTTGTACCACATCTTCCTTATCCTAGAGTGTAAGTCTCTTTAAGGCAGGCACATTGTCTATTTTGTTTACACTGTAGTCTTAAAACTAGAGGGAGGAGAAAGTGAAGAACTCAAACCCCCGCAAAAGTCTGAGCTTCATGCAAAGAGAGACCTGGGCTCAAATCCTGATTTTGTCATGTAACAGTGTCAGGGAAATACGTCACTGAACGACTCTAGTTCACATCTAACAGGAGAAAGAGCATACCTATCTCACAGGATTGTCGTCAATGTGACAGATGACTACATGGGTCAAGAATGGAGCCCCATGCCTAGCACATACATGTTTAATAAACTCCAGCTCCTCGCCCTTCTCTTTCTCCATGTGCATCACCTGCATGGTGCCAAGTGAATGGTGCTCAACCAACCAATTAACATCAAGAAAAAAAGATGAACAGAAGAAAATGTTGAAGGCTCCGCTAGCTCTGCTCCTAACCGTTACCCACCTCCCTGCAGACCATGGAGACTGCAGTTGGTATCAGTACCTAGCCCTGAAAATTAGATAAATAACTAAGTAACTGGTGCTTCAGACAGTTAAGTGCTTAGAATAGGTCTGGCACATAGTAAACTCTCAATTAATGTCTGCTAATAGTATCACCTGTGTTTTTGTGAACAAATCCAAGCACATTTGATATTTTCAATTATCACTGAATGTCTAAATCTGAGACAAACTAGAACCCATCACTGTCATCATCATTGTCCTTATACATTTATTGACAAGAGGTACTGTATTGGGAATAACAAAGAGCAGGTCGGAGGAGGGAATAAGGGGGAGAAACAGATGCAACAGGTATTTAGGGGGAAAAAGAAAACTGAAATAGGTTTTCAGCCTCAGGCTCCTGTTCCCTCAGAGTGGAGACAACCAGGCCAAGTAGCAGCTCCCGTGGCAGGTATGAGTGGGGCAGAGTGGTCCAACCCGGGTCACCATGATTAAAGCAACGCCAAAGAAAGATGCACAGCCCTGTGTGTGACAGAAGGGTCTGGAACAATGCTCAAAGGACAGGTGTCTGAGGGATACTCCAAGCTGAGGACTCTGGGGCCTGAGCACAGGACTGAAGAGACACAGATGTGAAATGGCACTGCCTGGGGTCAGACTGCATGCCCTCCAGGCCTGACTGCTGCTCACTCAGCCGGCTCCCCACCATGAGGGTTGGGGGGCTAACTTCTCAGAGCCTTTTTCTCATCTGTAAAGTGATGTTAATAACTCCTCCTCCCCACACATTGCTACAAGGATTCCTAACCTAATGCCTTACATCCAGTGAGCACTTAATAAATGGCAGCTAACTAAAAATAAAAACAGTAGCCAATACTTAAGAGGACTCACTATGCATTAGGGTTTCTTTGAAGTACTTTGCAAATAGGAACTGATTTAGTCCACACAATAACTCTATGTGGAAATGCTATTCACAATAAGAATGATGATGATAACAGCAGCAAAATTGGCACTTCCCACAAGTCAGGCATTGTTTACAGCTTTCCATGTATTAACTGTGACTCACAAAAACCCTGCGGAGTAAATACTATTAATGTGCCTATACAGGTGAAGTTTCTATACAGATGAAGAAACTGAGGCAGGGATTAGTGAGCCTACCTGAGGTCATCTGGATAGTAAAGGTTGAGGCTGGCATCCCTTCCAGCTTAGCTACGCTACCTCTCAAAGGATAAAAGCTCAAGAAAACCCTTAAGTAAGTGAAAGGACATTGCTGTCCTCCTTGTTTATAAATAATGAAACAACGGCTCAGAGAGGTGAGGTATCACATAGCTGGAAACTGGAAAACTGTTTCTCTTTGGTAATGATCATCAAACCATAGCCTTTTGATCTGTGGTCCAGGACTACCATCCACTTCAGCACAGTCTTTTCAACGATCAAATAAGTTAGTTCTATTAGGTAAATATAGACTACCTACTCTTCAAAGCTGGGCTGACATTTGCAAATGCAGAAACGAAAATTTAGGAGCCCTCTGGCTTTCTTCCAGAGATAAGCGATCGCGGCTATTTGGGACCTGGACATCAGGGAAAAAAAGCAGCACAATGTTAAAAAAGCAACTTTATGTACTCTGATAATTAACAAGAACAAAATACATCTGACCCCAAATTGGATGTAGTTTGAACCAAACTAGGTCTTCAATCATTTGGAAATGCTAACAGGCCAACTGCTTGATTAAACACAATTTGTATTGTCAATAAAAAATGCAAATGACTATTTTACTGGCAAATACAGCATTAGACTTTGCTTGATATGAAGATTAAATTACATTTCAAGAACAATTCAAGAGGTCAAATTATAAATGAATATCCCCTTCCATTGTCCTTAGGTTCTGGAGGCCAGAATAGGAAATACAATAACAAAAATAATTGCCTGCCACTGTGTGCCATTTCAGTTAAACTAAAATCCACGCCAGTTTTGTGTACTAGAGAATAATATTTAAGCCCCCAAATGGGTCCTATAATTTAGCACATAATTCCTTGAAATTTACATGGCACACTCCCACTCATCTGAATCAACTGATAAACTCTCTTTTATTTGTATTAAAGAAAATGGGGATTAAAAGGTCGGGAATCCACACAGTGTAGATACGGAGTGCATGGGCCCCATTTTAAAACCTTTTAGTCAGTCTGGCCCAGAGCTAAATCAAGTACACAGGAATTATGTTTGACTGCAAATATTCCCCGGTTACAGATAGGAATAAGACATGCATTCTGAATCCCATAGAAAAATATGGAATCACAGATGTTGCTTTTGAGCATCTTTATTTCTGAAATTACAAATAATCATTGTTGGCATCTGCGAGTGGAAAAACTAAAAAAGCAAAGAAATACCTCATCAGAGCATTATGATGTGATAAAACCTCAGGATGGCAGGCAGCGGCAAGGCATTAACGCAGTTGTGCATTTTACATTCAGAGATGCACATGTCATTCTGGTTAAACATCATTGCCCAATTTCCCAAATTTCCCCTATTTTTTTTCCTGTACATTTTTCACATTAACTTCAAGCAAGACAAGTTTATATAGACTCTAATACCTTGTTACAGCTATTGTTGTTTTCTTTCTGAAAGCTGGAACATATTTTTAGAGCTGTTGGTAAACATGACTAATCCAAGAAGAAATTAAAGAGACACTCTGATTGCATGGGATGAGCAAACACAGAACCAAATAGAAGGGTTTGGTTTCTTTGTGATTCTTTGACCATGGGGTAAAAATCTGAATTCAGAAAACATGGAAATTAAAAAATGCCCTGGAAATAGGTACAATGCAGCTCAAATATGCTAATGATCTGAGGATATTCTGAACAACTTCCCTGAACTCATAGCAACGCTAGGGACTAGTTTTGATTACTGTGTGTCAGGCATGTTCTACATGCTCACATATTAACCTACATATTAAAGGAGGCAGGTACCACCTTTTCCACTATACAAATGAGGTATGGAAAGATTAGTGAGTTGTCAATAATTACACAGTTACAGAGGCTTCCGCAATATCTCAGCAGGTAAAGACTCCACCATCAATTCAAGAGACAGAGGAGACAGGAACTCGAACCCTGAGCCAGGAAGATCCCCTGGAGAAGGAAATGGCAACCTACTCCAGTATTCTTGCCTGGGAATTGGAGGAGGTCTGGATTCTGAGTGGCTCCTAAACATAACATTCTTCAGACACTTAAATGCCTCTAGATGTTACCTCTCTGTGTCTACCCTATTTATTAACATGATTTCCCTTTGCTGTTCAGTGACTCAGTCATGTTCGACTCTTTGTGACCCCACGGACTGCAACATGCCAGGCTTCCCTGTCCTTCACCAACTACTGGAGATTATTCAAACTCACGTCCATCAAGTCGGTGATGACATCCAACCATCTTGTCATCTGTTGTCCCCCTCTCCTCCTGCCTTCAATCTTTCCCAGCATCAGGGTCTTTTCTAATAAGTCAGTTCTTCGCATCAGGTAGCCAAAGTACTGGAACTTCAGCTTCAGCATCAGTCCAATAAATATTTCCCTAAGCAACCTGTATTTGTTATTTATATACATAGCAAATGTACAAATAGATATGATTTTCCTAAGCAACATGTATTTGTTACTTATATACATAGGAATTATACAAATAGATACCACCTTCCCATTTTACAGATAAGAAAACAGGTTAAATGGTTGTTACTCTGGGCCCCCTCCTAGCACATGGCAGGACAGAATGGAAGCCCTGAAGGTCAATCTCCTTCACTCACACAGCACAGCCTCTCTCCCCAGTATTAGTCTCTTTGGAGAACATCCGCAGAGCTTGTGTTATTCACTCGCTCCTGAAGGATGCTCTAACCCTTCAGGGCCCTGCACCTCAGCACCTGGCAAGCAAGTGCAAGTATTAGTCTCTCAGTCATGTCCGACTCTTCATGAGCCCATGGACTGTAGCCTGCCAGGCTCCTCCATCTGTGAGATTTTCCAGGCAAGAATACTAGCGTGGGTTGCCATTTCCTTCTCCAGGGGATCTTCCCCACCCAGGGATCGAACCTGGGTCTCCCACAATGCAGGCAGCATCGGAGCCACCAGGGAAGCCCCCTAAGCACAAACCCAATAAGCACTCGAAAGACTCCATCTAGAATATGAACTTCTCATCAATGGCTCAGATAATACTCTGCTGCAAACTGCTATTATCTTCCTTGTGGATTACTTACTGCCACAGCCTCCTAACCACATACATTCTCTGCCTCTGCTTAGACTGCCCTACAGCAGGTTTTCAAAACACATCAGATTCTTCCATTGCTGTTGTTTGGTCGCTCAGCTGTGTCCGACTCTGTGACACCATGGACTGCAGCACACCAGGTTTTCCTGTCCTTCACTATCTTCTGGAGCTTGCTCAAACTCATGTCCATTGAATACATGATGCCATCCAACCACCTTATCCTCTGGTGCCCCCTTCTCCTCCTACCCTCAATCTTTTGCAGCATCAGGGATTTCTATACTAAGACAAAGCATTGTATGACCTTCCTGCCTCACCACCTTTATTCCTCTAATCTCCTTGGACGCCATTCTCCCCTCCTTGCCCTGTTCCAGGCACACTGGCTGCCTTGCCATTCTTCCCATAAGCATGGTGTGCTACCAGCTTGGCACCTGCAGCTCCACTGGTCTCAGCTAGCAAAGCAGCAGACCCTGCAACCTCCCTCAAGTCTAGGTTCAAATGTCACTTTCTTAGGGAAGTCTACCCTGATGTCTCTGTTTAAAATTACAAGCCCTACCCCTTGTGCACTCAAGCTGTCTCCTCTGCTACGTTTTCCTCCAAAGCACATGCTGATATACTGTGTAACTTGCATGTGAGTTGTGTTTCTCATGCAAATCTCCCAGCTACCAAGTGAACCTCTCCATTGGCAGAGACTGTTTGACTTACCACCGCATCTTTGGTACCTAGACGGGGCTTGTTTGCAGGAGTAGGTGCTAATGAACATGGGAGAGAGGGAGGGAGTGCAGAGAAAGAAGAGAATTCTCATATTTCTTGGTCTTCCAGGAGTGCCCACAGAAGACTAGTTCCCCCATGAATTCTGGAACCCTAAGGCCTTTTTTTTTTCAATTGACATACAGTTGATTGACAGTGTTGTGTTAGTTTCAGGTGTACAACAGGGATTCCGTTTATATATACACACACACACACACACACACACACACACACACACACACACACACACACACACATACCTTTTTAGATTCTTTTTCCTTATAGGTTGTTATGAAATACTGAGTATAGTTCTCTATCATACATTAGGTCCTTGTGGGTTATCTGTTTTATGTATTGCATCGACCAAGGTCTTTCTGTTCATGATCTTTTCTCCCTTTTCCCTCCCTCTCCATCCCCCTTCCTTATTCACATTCCTTGTGTCCCAGTTGGGAAAGACTGTTTTCCCTGAAAATTTTAAATCCTGTAACATAAGGGACACATATAGATGTGCCATTTTGCTCATTTCTGATGATGGTTGTGGTAGGTGTCCTTTGCACTTTTAATCCCCTCCCCTCCTTGCACTGGCTATTCTCAATATTGAGCTGGTAGCCTGAATCCAAGCATCTGGATATAAGGCTCAGTTCTGAAACATTTTTTTTCTAAAATTAGAAACAAGTAGACATCTAATATAACCTTATAAAGGCAAAGGGATCTAGTTAAAAACATATATGGTATCTATTTCTGCTTACAGTTGTATTGTGGAACCCCATCTATGCCTGTAATTCTTCACATAATGAGTGCTCAGCATGCCACACGCAGTATTATTCAAGTGCAGTTTTTGAGGTCCAGGGTCCCGTGTACTAGTCACAGCCTCACTCCTGATAGGTTTAAGGGTCCTTGGACAAGGACATTCTAGCTCTGTTGTCTCAACCACAAAACTGTCAAAAATTCCCACTTGATAAGTTTACTGAAAAGGGTGAATGAGATGTATATTTGCAGGTAGTTTATAAACTCTAAGCAGTTAGAAGCTATATTATCTTCTTTTCAGCTTATAATTATAGCTTAATCTTTTCCTTCATTCTTAAAATGTTTTTATTTCTTTTTCTTGTCTTATCATTATGCATTAGCTAGAGCCTTTAGCCTAGTAGTGACTGGAAGTAGAAAATACTTTCTCTTCTCATTTCTAATATCAGAGGCTTTTTTTTTTTCATAGAAGCTACATTATTTTGGCCACGCTTATCTAAGCCTCAGTTCCTCATCTGGAAAACAGTGTGAACAGCTGGGTGCTGAGTGAAGATGAGATCAGAGATGGTACACAGGAAACTCTGACACACTGTCACTCTCATTACCTGTCCATCACTGTTTCTGCTCATCTCCTCCTTCCTGACTTATGAAAACATAGCACTTCTTTTTAAAAAACCATTGCTAAAGCCTTTAACAAAGCACTCTGTTATATTCTTATTACTAGACTGCCATTTCTAAAGGCACGTTTAAGAAAGGTAAGTGGGAATGAGAAGTGATTACAGACCAATGATTTCAGGCTGACACATGAATTTAGCTGACACATTTAAGGTACTTATGTTCTCATTTTTTAAAAGCCATCTTTTAATCAAAGTCCAACATGTATTTGCTGAACCTACCCTAGGTGCACACTATTAGGTTAGACATGGTAAGAGGTTTCAAGGATTATAATTAGAACTACATGTCAAATTAAAATAAGATATGATCCTTTATAATCTAGCTATGACAAAATGACATGTAGCACCAAAAAGTGCTTTGTTGTGTCAACAAAAGGTTTTCATGATTCAGCAATAGATATAGTTTTCTGAAGCAGCATTTAATATCCTAGTGAACTCCAGAGAAGCAGCGCGCTTGGGCTCTGTAGAGATGGCAGGGACGGAGCAAGGTCTAAATATTTTGGATTCATTCAACAGACTTGTCCTGTGATGGAAATTTCTGAGGCTGGTCACTCAGGCTTGTTTGGAAGATGCCAGAGAGCAGAGCAAAATCCTGTGCCCTTCCAGCTACCCTAAGTAGAAGGGAATTTGCATAGTAGACAGTGCTGCAATCCTACCCTCTTTGATTCATCTGAAAAGGGAAAGAAGAGGTAAGATATTAATTATATAGCTTAAGCCCCTCTCCAGAAAGAAGATAGCCCAAATTGAAACACACATCACAAAACTCTGGAAACCCTGATGCTGAACTAAGCAAATTAATGCTTGTACATGAGCTCATTCTTCTAGATTACATCTAAAAGCATGGGCCTGTTGTCAATTTGCATGTGTTCTGTGTTGGAAAATAAGCACCCTGGGTCTAATGAGGAGCAAACGGTGAGAATCCATCCTGCTGTGGAGGCTCAGCAAAACCTCAGATCCTCTCTCTGCATCTGGGTGTCGTGGTCCGTGAAGTCTATCAGATACACTGTACTGAAATTGATCAGGCAGCCATCTGTATTGATTCCTGCTGCCACTGTGGAGAGTCAGTCACCGTAACTATTCACTGGCTACACGGAGACACAATCTACATCTGCTCCAATCCCTTCGGAGGCTGCAGCGTGCAGGCTCAATCTGGCCAGCCGGGCTCAGTACACAACAACAGGTAACACTGTGCTCCAGTCTGTGGCCTGGCCTTGTGCTAAATGCATGCACTGTATGTTTGATCCGTCACACCCTCCCCAGGCGTGTGTGCCAAGGAAGCAGAAGCAAGAGGCTTCATAGCCAGTAACCAGGCCCCCTGAACTCTGCACCAGAAGGAGCCATATCCTGAGCACCCACTCCCCCTCACCTCTTTTTCCAACCTTCCAGCAGTTGCAGATGATGGGCATGATGAAGACAGGAAACAGAGGCTCAGAGAAGCAGGCTAATTTGCTCCAGGAGAGTAGAATTCGTGGCCCTCCTGACACCCAGGGGCTGGCCTAAGAATTTCACCTGGTAACACTCGGCAGCTCCACAAGGTAGCTACTGCTCTGTGTCCCCATTTTACAGATGGGAAAATTGAGGCCCATGGAAATCAGCGAGTTTCCTGAGGTTACACAACTGGTAAGCAAGCAGACATCCTGAGGTGGTGGTCTGAGCTCAGTGTGTATGCTCTTAACCCTAAGGCTGCATCTCTGATTGGGGGCTATGTCCAACCTGCCCACCCTTCCCCTCCACGTCAGTTCCTCCTGACATTCAAATCCAGGGAGCTTGCCTGGCTCATTCTCTGGTACATGGTGGGAATAAGCAGGGAGATCATCTGGCATCAAATCTTGGTTTTAGTGCTAAGCAAACAAATAAGCCAGAAAACATTTCTGCACCCTATGGATTTTTCACTTGTCCACATAATACCTTTGACACCTGCCCAATAATCCTATTAGCTTGACATGAATCTCAGGAACACATTTAAATAAACGAAGGGTCATTCCTTCTAAACCTTCAGGTTCTATCTCCTCTGAATGTGTGTTTTTATTCCAAATCTCCAACGCCAATACTGTTGTGCTGTGTATGTGTGTCTGTGCATGTATTAAACAGAGGTCCCTAAACAAAAAGAAATAAAAAATTCTTTTAATTTTCTCTTTTGAACTGTTAGAATCTCAACTAGGTAAATTTCTCTTAGAACAAGAACACAGATCTCATCCCTTGCATCTAACCACAGTACTCCCCAATTTTAGAGCACAAAGGTCCTGAGAAAAGATTACCACCAAGAATTTACTCTAAAAAATAAGTGTTCGCTATCCAGCTAGTGGTCAAGCAGGCTTAGGGAATATCACATGTACAAAACCCCTTCTGATAACAGAATGTACTCTGACATCATCAAAGTCCTCAAGCTCTTAAGTAATGATATCCATTAAACACAGTTCAACACTGCTTAATGGTAATTGAGAACATTCTATGCTACTTAGTGCCAAGGAGTATTCCAAGGATATTCCTTGACTTGCTTCATTTTATTCTGACAACAGCCCTATAAGACAGGGCCTATAACTATGACCATTTTACAGGTGAGAAAGTGGAGGCAGGTTAAGTTACTTACTCACATACAGAATGCTGCAACCATTGGGAAACACCTAGAATTTCCCTGAATGAACTTTACTCTTTCTCACCTCTCTGCCTCTGTCGTGGGTTATTTTCTTTCCCTGAAACTCTCCTTACCTCACTGATTCATATGTATCTTTCAAAACTATGCTGCTTCCCAAGGTTTTCCTTTTTTTAAATTGAAGTAGAATTGATGTACAATATTTTGTTAGTTTCAGGTGTACAGCACAGGAATTCAGTTTATAAAAAGAATACATGAGTAAATAAAGAGAATATAAATACATATATAAATATAAATTAGTTTTCAGATTTCTTTCCCTTATAGGTTATAACAAAATACTGAGTATATTCCTTGTGCCCTATAGTAGGTCCTTGTTGGTTATATATTTTATATATAGTGGTATGTATATATCAATCCCAACCTCCCAATTAATCCCTCCCCACTTTCCCCCTTGGTAAGCATAAATTTGCTTTCTATACCTGTGGATCTATTTGTTTTGTAAATAAGTTCATTTGTATCCTTCTTTCAATCATATCATATTTGTCTTTCTCTGGCTTACTTCAGTTAGTATGATAATCCCTAGGTCCAACCCTGGCATTATTTCATTCATTTTTATGGCTGAGTAATATTCCACTGTATATATGTACCACAATTTCTTTATCCATTCCTCTGTCAATGGACATTTAGATTGCGTCCTGGCTATTGTGTACAGTGCTGTTATGAACATCAAATTAGTTCTTTCTGGATATATGTCCGGGCGTACAATTGCAGGATTACTCAGTAACTCTATTTTTAGTTTTTCAAGGAATCGTCATACTATCTTCCACAATGGCTGCACCAATTTACATTCCCACCAACAATGTAGAAGGGTTCCTTTTTCTCCACACCCTCTCCAGAATTTATTATTTGCAGACTTTTTTATAATGGTCACGTTGGCCAGTGTAAGATGATACCCCATTGAAGATTCCCTAAGGTTGTCTCACCACTCCCTCCAAGGTGATCAGAAGCTGTTCTGCACCCCCACTGCCCCACTGCACTTATCACGCTGTATCATAAGGCCGTTTTTATGTGTCTGTCTCTGCACTGAGAGGTCCTTCATAGCAGGACTGTTTTGTTATCAACTTATCTCCACAGCACACTTGGCACACAACAGATGCTCAATAAATGTTTCCTAATGGAAAAAAATTCCAAGACAGCAAATATTATTTGCAGGAAAAGTTCAAGATGAATCTAACAGCTCTAACTCACTGAGATTTCTCTGATGTCAGCTGCTGTGCCAAGCTGACATACAGTGTTATCATTTTATACTCACCAGAGCCTTTTAATAACTGGAAACATTACCTCCATTTTACAATGAGGCAAAGTGAAAGTGAAAGTCACTCAGTCGTGTCTGACTCTTTGCGACCCCACAGACTATACAGTCCATGGAATTCTCCAGGCCAGAATACTGGAGTGGGTTGCCCTCCCCTTCTCCAGGGGATCTTCCCAACCCAGAGATCGAACTGGGGGTCTCCTGCATTGCAGGCAGACTCTTTACCAACTGAGCTATCAGGGAAGCCACACAGTGTGGTAAGCTGAGGCTAAAGAATGGTTTAACTGACCTGTCCAAATTCATACAACCAGTATGCAAGAATAAGATGCTGCAAAAACCCAGTATGCAATTGAACTAAGATACCAAACCCAAGACCATCCAATTCCAAAGTTCCTACTCTTCACACATGCTGTTCCAGGCTGCCAACATGTAATTGGTGGATCTATTATTTTAGAAACCACAGCACTGCGATCTCTTCTAGAACGTTCGTCTACTAAGAACAGTGCCCCTGGCCAGCCTCTTCCCTTAACTGTTGAAGGAAATGAGCTAAGATAGCCTTCAGCGATGCCATCGTGACAGTGGTTGGAAAAAATGAATCCTATGCCATTTTGCATTTGCTGCTTGTGAATCAAACTGTGAAAGCTAATTTAAAAACTTTCACACTTGGTTTGAATGAGGACTGTCAGCGCTTTGCGAATGCTAAATTGTACACAATTAGCTCAAAAGGTGTGAGTTTAGGCATACCCAGCAGCTTCTCAAATGAGAAGGCTCCCATGGTCACCCCAATGAACCAAGGGGAAAGCCAGAGTAGGTTCCAGAAAAAAAAAATATGGAGAAGTGTCAGGGGTTTGTGAGGAAATTGGGCACTGATACATCTGCCCCTGTCTGCAATCCCATTAAAATGCAGTTCCCATCCCCACCCCCAGCCCCTGAACACTAGTGCTTCATGAGATCACGGACTCTGGGGCACACCTGCCTGGGGTGAGTTATGTAAGACACAGAGCCTTTGTTTTGTCATCTGTAAAACAGGGATAACACTACAGTCATCAGAAAGCTTTGCTCGGACTTTACAGCATGCATGGAACACCCCTGGCATGGTGCCTCCCTGGTCAGAAGACTGGTGATATTTGATGATGTCGTCAGGCTTGTCAAGTGCTACCCTGATAGGGTATGCACACTTGAGGGCAGAAACACAGTCTTGTTTACTTCATGATCCTGGCCCGTCTGTATCATCTTACAGCCCAATCTTTTTCAGGATGATTATCATTAGTAATATTACAGTTTGGCCCTTAAGTGGGTCCTAAGTCTTTGACACAGTGAAATGGAAAGAACCTTGAGGCTGCACCTGGGGATCTGTGTTCCCGTCCTGGATCTGCCTTCCTTCTGGGCCAGGGACATCTGCACAGACTTTTTGATCCCCTGGCTCAACACCTAACACAGAGCACACCAGTGGTAAAGGGTTTTGGATGAACAAATACTAATGTATTTGAGCATCTCTTTTCTCATTTTAATAATAACTGCCTCACAGAAAATGGACCAGAGGGCAGTCTGTAAAGGAGAAATAAAGCACTATGTCAGGATAAAGATGAGCAACAATGAGCAGGAACCAGTAGAGGTAACAGGAAAGCCTGCCTCCCCTCTGAGTTCCAGTGCTACCAGCAAGTCCAGGATCTGCAGCAGCATCTTTTTGGACCTATTCCTGAATCTAAATAATAAGAGCTTCTATCTGACTGCCGTCTCCTGCCCAGTTAACCTGACTTAGAAATTCTACAAGCTTCCATAACTACCAGGGTGTGGGGAGACTTAATAAAAGAATTTTAATAAGAGCAGTGCAATTTTAAGGCAAAAATAACTGTAATTACTTGGAGCCTTCATAACATCTAAAATCTGATTAAAATGTACCATCGTTTATGAGCTGACATGAGATGGTTATCATGTATCACAGCCCTGCAATTACTGCTGGTACATGTGCACAGAAAAGGACTGTTTCTTTTTCACACTTGCATGGTACTCTAATCCCTCCATAACAGAGCAATTTTAATGCAAAACAGATACACAAGGGAATGAGAAATGAATGTTTGTTGACCTACTATTGTAGGTCAGGAACTGGGAGGCACGTTAGAAAGATGGCTAATGTAGAAATTAACAGCATCATTGGAAGAATGAAAACCCTGGAAATGTGAAGGTCACAGAGCTGGAAAGTGGAAGAGGTGAGTGAGGTTGGACCTGGATGCTGTTTGACTGCCATGGATATGTACTTTTACTCACAAAAGGGCTTAACTGGGCTGAGCAATGTCTACATCATGGCTTCACCATAGTCAGCTCCCATGTGGCAGTTCTTACCCATTTCAGAGGAGCAGGGAAAAGCTGGAAGAGGAATCCACACACCAGGTTAGATTTGAGATTCAACTTAATTTCATAGGTACTAGTCTGAAAGCATTCTATGCATTTTACTTGAAGAATGCTCTCTCATGGTTATTTTGATGCAGAAACAATTGGGATTTTAAAACATTCATCCTTTCAACAATTACTGATTGCATCTTCATTCATTAGACAGTGAAAAGTCAATTCTGAGAGACTTTCTTAGCCACATGTAGAATGGAACCCCCATACTTCTTATCTCTAGTTTGCTTGTCTCCTCATATTTTAATTCTTATCCCCACACATACAGTTGCAAAGTTATATATTTATTTACAAATAAATATACGTATATGTATATATTTTATTTATAAATTTATAAATACATTTATTTATAAATTCTATTTCTTAAATTTATTATCATCTCCACAACTCGTCCCCCCCCCCCCCAAAAAAAAAAGTGGAAGTGCTCCTGGATAGGACTTTCTAATCTGTTTTGTCACTGTGGCTTCCAAACACCTGGATCATTGTCCAGAACACAAGAAGCAATATTTACTCTGAAATATTTGTTCAATGGATGAATGAAGAGCTGAGATTACAGCAGATCAAATGGACAGGCGAATTTCTCAAAATATAGTGAGGCTTTTCCTAAGTCTCTTTACCTCACACTATCTGAGTTTGCCATCTACCTCTTTAATTATTCATTCAATCATTTAACAAGCATTTATTGAGTAACTACATGTGGCAGGATCTATTTCAGGTGTTTGGATTCTAGCTGTGAACAAAATAAATAAAGCCCATGAAGCTTATATTCTGATGGAGGAAACCAACAGATAAAATAAAATATACCTTCCATAACAAAAGGTGGTAATCAGACATCGAACAGGGCAAACAGTGAAGGTGGAAGGCCAGTTCAGTTCAAGGGCAGGGAAGGCTGACAGAGCAGGTGAAGTGTCAACAAAGGAAGGTTACTTAAAGTCGGAGAGGACTCAGGAGCATCAGGACAGCAGCAGCAAAGTGTATCAACAGACCTAGACATTTCTCATCTTCAACCCTTGTATTCCTCTTCTGGTGCAGTAGGAATAATAAATTCGCCCTGCCTACCTTGCAAAACAGCCCTGCAAGGACAATCAAATGAAACATCCCAGTTCCCAGGATGTGGGGAAGTAAGGGCAAAATGAGTGAAGGTGATAAAATAGTACAAATTTCCAGTTACAAGAGAAGTCAAGCCCTGGGATGTAACATACAGCATGTCACTACCATTCACAAGACTATACTGTAAATGAGCAATGTTGCTTAAAGAGTTGATCTTAAAAGTTCTTACCATAAGAAAAACAGCTGGAATAACATAACGTGTAGTGATGGCTCTTAACTAAACTGACTGTAGTGATTAGTTCCCCAAATATACACACAGCAAACCACTACGTTGGACACCTAAAATTAATACAAAGGTATTTATCAATGATACCTTAATTTAAAAAAAAATGACTCCTGGCTGTTTTTCATTCTTCAATTTTTAGTGTTTAGATTTAAAATACAAATGGCCAGGTTCAAGACAATACTTACAAAACATTTGTAATAAAATACAAAATTCAAGAATATCCAGAAAAAGTTGAGGCAATAGTAGCTCTGATTTTCCAGGCATTTTGAAGTGATTTTAAAGCAATGAAAATAAAATCCCATTTCCCCCATTCATGAGATAAAGGGGCTGCATTACAACATGATTTCTATGATCCCTTCCTGTCCTAATTTGCTAAGATTCTGTTGATATGAAAGAGGCTTATAAACTCTAGCTTATTGCACAAATGTGTGAGATAATGGTCATCACACAATGCTTTTTATCATTACTCCAATGATCCACTTTGGTTCTGAGTTCAGAGCCCCCAGCATCATGGCGTTGATTAGATTCACATTTAAGTGATTTCAAGATCTCATTAAGTAACTTGAACAGTAATTTCATTCCTAGAGATGTTTTGTTGTCTAAGCCATAATTTAAATGTCCATCCTTAACTCGCTTATTATCAGCACTCATAATGAGACAAAATTGTCATGTGTATGCTAAGTCGCTTCAGGCGTGTCTGATTCTTTGCGACCCTATGGACTGCAGCCCGCCAGGCTCCTCTGTCCATGGGATTCTCCAGGCAAAAATACTGGAGTGGGTTGCCATTTCCTCCTCCAGGGGATCTTCCTGACCCAGGGATGGATCCCATGTCTCTTATGCCCCATGCACTGGCTGTTGCTGCTAAGTCTGCTGCTGCTGCTGCTAAGTCGCTTCAGTTGTGTCTGACTCTGTGCGACCCCATAGACGGCAGCCCACTAGGCTCCTCTGTAGAATACTGGAGTGGGTTGCCATTTCATTCTCCAGTGCATGAAAGTGAAAAGTGAAAGTGAAGCCACTCAGTCGTGCCCAACTCTTACATTGGCAGGCAGGTTCTTTTACCACTAGTACCACCTGGAAAGCCAAAAGGCCTATTCTTATCTGGTTGAGGCTGTATTTTAAGGTTTTGCTATGAAGTATCAGATGGGCCTTCCCAGTTCTATTGAGGCAGAGACCGCTAAAAAAAAAAGCAACTTCCAGGTACGTGAGAGATGCAGGGGAAAAACGAGGGTGCTACCACAATGCGGTCTGTGGATGAGCGTCAGAGTGCAATCACTCCTCTGACACTGTAGCAAAACTTCTTTGTCTTCATTCTAAGCTCAAGAAAGTGAACTAAGTTCGACAACTTTCCAGGTTCCCTTCTAGATGGAGTAGATGGCGCAATTTGGCCCTTCCTTTGATCACAATTACCTGGAGCAATCAGCGAGAGTATTTGGGGAACACAAGACTACAAATTCACCTCAAATGACATATTAACGCGAACCTGAAAAAAACAAACTGACAAGTGATGTAGTTCTTAAAACTTACTGAGTTTTTCCTCTGTGCCAGGCAAGCTGCTAAGAGATGGAAATACAGACATACTCAGAGACAGACAATGGGGGTTCAGTTCCAGACCACCAAGAGAGTCACATGAAATTTTTTGGTTTCCCAGTGCATATAAAAATTATGTTTACACTATATTATTGTCACTAAGTGTACAATAGCATTACATCTACAAACACAATGTACATACCTCAATTTAAAAAATTTGATTGTGAAAAACTGCTAACAATTACCTGAGCCTTTCATTGGAAGGACTGAAGCTGAAGCTGAGGCTCCAATACTTTGGCCACCTGATGTGAAAGACTTGACTCACTGGAAAAGACCCTGATGGGCAGGATTGAAGGCAGGAGAAGAAGGGGACAACAGAGATGAGATGGTTCGATGGCATCACCAATGCAAAGGTCACGGGTTTGAGCAGGCTCCGGGAGTTGGTGACGGACAGGGAAGTCCATGGGGTCACAAAGAGTCGCATGCAACTGAGCGACTGAACTGACTGATCTGAGCCTTTAGCAAGTTGTAGTAAAATCAAAGATCGCTGATCACAGGTCACCATAACAAACACAACAATAATGAAAAGGCTTCAAACACTGCAAGAATTACCAAAATGTGACACAGATACACGAAGTGAGCAGATGCTGCTGGTAAAAAGGCTAACAAGAGACTTCTCGATGCACGGTTGCCGTATACCTTCAGTTTGTCACAGACGCAGTATCTTGAGAAGGCAGTAAAGTGAAGCACCATGAAACAAGGTCTGCAGGTACAGAGAGAGTAGGTTTTCTCTGCTCCTCAGAAACTCACTGTCCACTGCAGGAAACAGACCGCTGAGAAATTCCCAAGACCGCTAAACTGTCACAGGGACTACAAAAGAAGAGGACACTGGAAAAGCCAGGAACAGGGGGCATCTGTGTCCAGCTTTAGAAACTGTTCACGTAGGATGTGACCCTTATCTATGATTGCCATATAAACAAATGGCTGCAAAATACTTCAAGGTAGCCGAGAAGCAGGAAATATTTAAGAGTCAAGCCCAACACTATATACATATATGCGTGTATGTGTATGGATCTTGTATTGCCTCATTTAAGGTCTCAAGTACTGGTGACACAGGTCTTATCACCCCATTGTACAGGTGAAGTAACTGAGGCACGGAAAGGTGACATAGTCTCCCTGCCTCACTCTTCTTGCCAGAGTCAGGAATGAAAACCAATCTGCCCTCCAAGAACCAACCAGGATGTGTTTCTCCCCCTGACAAGTATCTCCAAGATGCTGGCTCAGTATCCAACCAGCAGCCCACTCTCTCCTGCTTGACTACACAAAGTCTGAGCCATGTCACTTGGCTTTTCTCATCTAGAAATGCCTCTAATTTACCCCTCAATCTGCAGTATGGGTTTTTTTTCTCACTCCAAGAAAACTCCAAAGTTTTCCAGGGGAAAAGCCACACTTACCCTCAGCCTAGCTCCTTCATTCTTCCCCCAAACACGGTTCCATCTACAGAGGTCAAGAGGGAGGTCCAGCCATCTGCAGGGGAGGCCATGACAGCCAGCATCCAGTTCCTGGCAGGTTCTGGGCAGGTGATCCTGACCCTCTCCCCCTATTCGAAACAGAGTTAAGTCTCCTTCCTCTGCAACCCCACATCCTTTGACACAGCCTTCCTTTGTTCCATTTTTTTTTTTTTTGCTTTTATCTCTCCTTCCTGCTTTAAGTGGGATATTTTCCAACCCAAACCATCAGGCATTGGTTGAATTCTGAGCACTTCTGTAACCCTAACCTTGCTTTTGTAAAATCACCACCATACTCTGGGTAAAAGGTTTTTTGTTTGTGTGTGTGTGTGTGTGTGTGTGTGTGTGTGTGTGTTACAGGGCTCTGTGTAGCATCCAGACTGCCTGAGCAGCACACATTTCACCTTTAATTTTCTGACATTAAGTTTCCTTCCCTAGACTTAAAGCCCTATTTCTAAATCATAGATAGCTACAGTACCTTTTCTCTAAATGGGTAGTGAAAAAAAGGGAAGGTCCCTGAACTGAGTCTTCGGGGTTTTGAAATGTTTGAAAATAATCCCTTTTCCATTAATGCACAGAGTAACATATTTTCCCTGCTGCTAAATGACACCTTTCAGGACAGGATTAACATACAGTCCCACCACTTAGGCACCTTCAAGGAAAAAGCAACACGCATTAGTTCAGTGGCTACGGTGGAATTCCACATCAGGTTCTTTCACGTGACTGGGGAGAACTTTCCCCACTAAGGGGAAAAGAATACATACACAAAAAAAGCTATGGACAAAACTGAATCACGTTCATCTGCAGTTTGTCCAAGAGTCACTACAAAAGAATATTTTTATATGACTAAAACAGTGATTGTAGTCTCTTTTTCTTACCAATTGCACAATCTCACCATTGTGTAGCTATCCTGAGATGGATTCATTCATTCATGGGCAGGAAAAGACAGGCATGGAAAACTTCATTTCAGCACAAAAAAACCACTGCCAGTGGCACAAACATTTTGAAATGGACCTGATTCCTTCAACAGCAAAAGCCTAGTGCCCTTTCTTGTAGCCCGCATTGGCACATCACCCCGAATTGCTATCCTGATCAGCTACCCTTTATTCAGAATTTATCATGTGCTGAGCTCTGTGATAAGCTACATATCCATCAAATTAGTTGGCTTTCAGGTTTATGGGACAGACACTATTTTTATCCTATTCTTGCTTTGTTAATTTTTGTCTTTGTTATTTTTTTTAATTGCAGTATAACACAGTGTTGCATTAGTTTTTGGTATATAGTAATATATATGTGTGTGTGTGTGTGTGTATGTTCAGATTCTTCTCCTTTATAGGCTATTACAAGATATTCAATATTGTTCCCTGTGCTATACAGTAGGTCTTTGTTGATTATTTTACATATAGCAGTATATATCTGTTTATCCCTCCCCTGCTTTTCCCTTTGGTAACCGTAACTATGTCCTCTATGTCTGTGAGTCTATTTCTGTTTTGTAAATACATTCATCGGCATCATTTTTTAGAGTCCACACATAAATGATATCATCTGATATTTGACTTTCTCTGACCCACTTCACTCAGTATAATAATCTCTAGGTCTCTCCATGTTGCTGCAAATGCCAATACTTCATTCTTTTTTAATGGCTGAATAATACTCCATTATATGTATGTGCCATACCTTCTTTATCCATTCATCTGTTGATGGACATTTAGGTCATTTCCATGTCTTGGCTATGGTAAATAGTGCTGCCATCAATACTGGGGTGCATGTATTTTTCCAAATTAGAGTTTTCATCTTTCCCAAGTAAATGCTTAAGAGTGGGATTATTGGATCATATAACTATTTTCAGGTTTTTAAGGAACCTCCATACTTTCTCCACAGTGGAGGCATCAATTTATGTTTTAATGATGACTCTGAGGCAGAGAGAGCTTAAGGAACTGGTCTTTGCACACCCCTCCTTTTAAATGGCACAGCCAGAATTTGAAAACAGATCTGCTTGATTTCATCACTCTCTACTATTTCCTTCCTTACTACTATCATCCACGAATAGAAATGACCACATCTGTGTGTTCAAAGCTGTGTAATAACAAACCACATGCTATTGTTTGCTTATGTTAAATGCTTCATGAGAGATGCACAAGAAAAAGACAACACAGCCTCCAATTGGCCCTGAGGCCTGAACTGAACAAGCTTTCTCTGTATGTACTCAGATCAACTTAGTAGAATGGTTCTCGGGGAGAGAAGCAGTCCCATGCCCAGACATGAAGATAAAATGAAAATCCCCTTAATGAATCATCACAATAAAGTTTGCAAACCACAGCCTATGGATTTGTAAAATGATTCTATAGATTCAACTCACACAGAATTGACTCGCGATTAACTAAGCATGCTGTGCTATATCTATCTAAAGATACAGAAATAAAGAGGATAAGGCTCCTGGCCTCAGAGAGGCTCAAATGAAAACAAAAGGAAAAGGCACACTGAGGTAGTCACACCAGCACCCCACTTCTTGGATGCTCACCATGGGATAGGCATTGTGCTAGCTGCTTTATTACCTACTTAATACTGCAAAGAGATACACTATTATCTGCAGTCTGCAAATGAGAGAGCTGTGGCCCAAAAATGTTGAGTCACCTATTCAAGTTTCAAAAATCAGTAAAGAGCAGATCTCGGACTCAAATCTAGTTGTGTTTTTTCCAGACTCTAAAGACTGTTAAATACAAAGAGGCACTAGATTCATGGGCAGAACTAATTATACGGCAGCATCATAAGGCCAACAACAGAGGCAAACACAAGTCCAAGAGGAGCCACCAAAGAGAACGGAACTCACTGGGGGCCCAAAGAAAAGGCAGGGTATCCTTCAGAGGGCTAACATCTGAATGAGGTTTTGAAGCATACCTAGGAGTCCATCAGGTGGATAGAGGAAGAAGCTGAACGTTCAAGGCAGGAAGAACTCAGGAGTTTGGAGGCATAAAAGATCACAGCCCACTAAGGAGTCGCAAGGAGTTCTGTGAAGCAATTACATCAAATGATTCTAGGGAGAAAGATAATAAGGATAACAAGTTGCCTGCAAATACACGTAAGGGAAGAGGGTAAAGGGTCAGACATACATGTGTGTGAACACTCACATACATACACATCTTTTTATGTGATTTCCTCAAGCAGAGACAAACGTGAGTTTTACTGAGCCCCAGATGGGAGTGAAAGTAAGTGGAGTTCAGCTATGGCCATCACTGACTTTCATGGGGCCATTCAGCTGCAAAGAGCCCAGTCCAGTGACCGTGACCTTACCGCAAGCACTCACACATGTTTGCGTGTCATTTCTCCCTGTTCAGAAATAACTATTAGGCTACCTCACATGTAAAATGGTGTGTGTTTTGCACGTGTCATTTTCTAGGGATCCTAGTTATATAGTCAAAAAGGAAATGAAGCAAAGTACAGAATCAAAAGTAAATGTAAAATGAGTACCAATAATCCCTTTACATGAAAAGGCAACTTTCAAATTTGAACTCCCCCCAAATAATCTCATTTGTAGATTGAAGATAATAGTGTATATCTTCATAGCATTAAGGAGATAAAGAGATAATAAACAAGGAATCGGGTTTTGAAGCATACATAGGCGTTCATTAAATGAAACTGCCAGATTCCATAACTACATGAGCCAATTCCTTAAAATAAACCTTTCTATATATACACACATCTTCTTGGTTCTGCTTCTCTGGAGGATGCTAATTCATAGATTTTTTTAACCTTCTAATCTCACTTCTTGCCTTTTCAACTCAATTTATTCAGCAGATATTTTCCGAGAGCTCCACATGAACTAGTTACTGCACTAGGCTTGATTACAAAATTGAGACGCTACTCTCAGGTCAGTCCTCTCCTACTCCTGGTTTCCCACTCCTTGTTAGTCCACCCAACTCCTCTCTGGATTATAAGATCCTTGAGATCTGTGATATCAAGCACAGAGCTTCAAACAGACAACAGAGTAAATACCCAACCATGTGGGCAAAATGAACACTACTGATGCTTGCCATTATGTTTTTGACCTTTTACTAAGTACATGCAAGGCCCTATGCTAGACACTGAGTATTCATTTCTACCTTGTTTTGTCCCAATTTTTAGGAACAGACAAGGAGATGTCTAGAGGCTAGGTTACCTGCCTGGGGTCACACAGAGTTATTCACACTCAGATCTCTCTGAATTCAAATCCAGTGGATTTCTCATCATTGCTTCTGCTAAGGCTCCCTGCCCCTCCCCTACCAAACTACAAATAACAAATGAGCCCTGAGACGAATGAGCACCCCCAGAGCTCCAGGGCCTTCAGCCAAACTTCACAAACATACAACTTCATAGGCTGCATAAGGCAACGTATACATATGAAGACAATAGGATGTTATCTATGAACACCTCAAAGCTCCTCTTTCTTTCCCTTAAAAATGCTTTCATAATTGTTTTTACTGCAGTTAATCATAAAAATGAATCACCTCAAGTTTTTGAAAGAAATTCTCCTTCAAAATATGTCAACTTTGTGCCATGAATTCATTTATTATGAGACCACATGATGCCTCCAAGTACTGCATTTTATTTAAACGTGACATTTTTTCACTATGTTTTGATTCCACAGCCGAAAATCGCTTCTATCAATCTTTCGCTGGAGCCAAACATAACTGTTCTGCTCACTGAAACATTAAATACAGACTCGGGGCCCTAGAATCAAATTAAAAAATAAAATAAGCTAGTATCTGACTGACATTCATAGCATCATATCCAGGGAGACCACAGATTCCAGAACTGCTGTGAACCTCCTTCCAAGATCAAAATCAATCAATCCTAATCCTTCTGGATCTTAAATCACCTAAAAAAGTCCAAAGACTTTATGCGGGTTGATTTTTCTTTTTGAGATTCAATTTTAGAAATTGTTTACTACTCTGATTTTGAAAGGGGTATTACATCTTCAATGAAATCGCAGACTCCATTGGGGCACTGATGGTGATCAATGATTTTCCGCATCAGTTGCTCTTGGGTTGCAGGTGGGGGGTTGGGATGCTCGCAATCTACTTTTTCTTCATAATGCATCATTCTCTTTCTCAACAGCAGCAGCAAACAGGCACACCCAATATTGTATTACTTCCTTCCTTCATGACCATGTCCCACACAGGCCCTGACAGTCTAAAAAAAGCAGCCTATCCTATGTTCTAAGGACGAAGGGAACCCCGGCCAATTTATCATGCTTTGTCTGCTAATGATAGACTCCTGCATAAGAGCCACCATACTAGAGAGAGGCAGCAGGCATGAAAAAGAGTGAATCAACTGTCAACGGGTGGGGTCTGGAGGACAGCAAAGCTGTGATTAGAATTTTCAATCAGGACTTCTACGATTCATCATGCTTCGGGAGAGGCAAGAGGAGTTTGCAGAAGCATATTCCCTCATCAGCCCTACCTTCCCTCCTTCTATCAGCAGAGTTCAGTCCCAGGGGCCACAGAAAATTCAGTGTCGTATTGACTCAAAGAATGAAACTGCAAAAGAGCTGCCAAAGTGGGGCAGATGAGTGCCAGAATTAAATGACTTCCTCTCCACAATTAATCTCCAGACTCCTGTCTTGAAAATACAATTCTGGTCTTGTGGTGTCTGATCAAAAACTCTGATTTCAGTGGGGGAGGGAAAGACTGGAAGTTTGGGATTGGCAGATAGAAACTATTATATACAGAATGGATAATAAATAAGGTCCTACAATACAGTACAGTGAACTATATTCAATATCCTATGATAAACCCTAATTGAAAAGAATATGAAAAAGAATATATATAACTGAATCACTTTTCTGTTAAGCAGAATTAAACACAAGGTTGTAAATCAACTATACTTCAATAAAATTTTTTAAACTAATTTCTTCCTTTCCTTCTCCTCTTTTTTAATCCACTCTCCCTTTCTTTCTCCCTTTTTTTTTTTCCATTCTTCCTTAACTTCCTTCCTCCTTTAACTTTAATTTCCCTTCCTTTCAGGCTTATCTTCCTGTCCTTTTCCCCTTTTCTCTTCCCTTCCTCCTTGTCTATGTACACCCGTTTCTTCTACATGGATTAAGCAAAGACAACCCCAATAAAGTTTAAGTCAGACACTGTGGGATGGAATGAAGTGGAACTAGAGGAGTGAGTGATGTCCAGAAAATCTTCCTCGATGAAGTGAGAACATGTTGCCAGCAGAGGAAATGGCACACAAAAAGGCAGAGGACAAAAGGATGTGGGATGTTCAAGGAAACGAAGATCTATCCGTGGGGCTGGAGCGCAGTTTATGGTGGGGGGCGGGGGCAGGCTCTATGAAATGAGAGGTAGGCAAGGACATGTTGTTAAACGCTTTGTACATAAGGACTCTTTCTTTCACTTGCATTCATTTGTTTTTGGCTGCACTGGGTCCTTGCTGCACACAGGCTTTCTCCAGTTGCAGTGCGTGGGGGCTACTCGTCCTTGTGGTGTGGGCTTCTCACTGCGGTGGCTTCTCCTGTTGCACGGCACAAGCTCTCCAGCATGCAGGCTTCAATATTTGCAGGTGGGGGCTCAGTAGTTGCGGCACGCGGGCTTAGTTACTCCATGCTATGTGGGACCTTCCCAGACCAGGGCTTGAACCTGTGTCTGTCCCCTGCACTGGCAGGTGGACTCTTAACCACTGGACAACCAGGAAAGCCCGTGTACATAAGGATTTTATGAAAGCAATGGGGAAAAATCATAGACCCTAAGCAGAAGTGGTGGTGGTGACTAGATTTTTAATTAAACTTCAATGAATACATACACACACAGAGGTCCTCTCTTAGCTGGTTACTTAAAAGTGCAACTAACTCACTACTTGGGGCTTCTCAGGTGGCACAGTGGTAAAGAATCTGCCTGGCAATGCAGGAGCCACAGGAGATGCAAGTTCGATCTCTAGGTTGGGAAGAGCGCCTGGAGAAGGAAAGGCCAACCCACTGCAGTATTCTTATCTAGAAAATCCCATGGACAGAAAAGCCTGGCAGGCTATACAGTCCATAGGGGTCACAAAGAGTCAGATACAACTGAGTGAAAATGCACACAACAATGTTATTAACTCACTACTTATCCCCCTTCCCTTTTTTAGCCATGAAATTAAAAGACGCTTACTCCTTGGAAGAAAAGTTATGACCAACCTAGACAGTATATTCAAAAGCAGAGACATTACTTTGCCGACTAAGGTCCATCTAGTCGAGGCTATGGTTTTTCCTGTGGTCATGTATGGATGTGAGAGTTGGACTGTGAAGAAGGCTGAGCGCCAAAGAATTGATGCTTTTGAACTGTGGTGTTGGAGAAGACTCTTGAGAGTCCCTTGGACTGTAAGGAGATCCAACCAGTCCATCCTGAAGGAGATCAGCCCTGGGATTTCTTTGGAAGGAATGATGGTAAAGCTGAAGCTCCAGTACTTTGGCCACCTCATGCGAAGTGTTGACTCATTGGAAAAGACTCTGATGCTGGGAGGGATTGGGGGCAGGAGGAGAAGGGGACGACCAAGGATGAGATGGCTGGATGGCATCCCGGACTCGACTGACGTGAGTTTGAGTGAACTCCGGGAGATGGTGATGGACAGGGAGGCCTGGCGTGCTGCGATTCATGGGGTCACAAAGAGTAGGACACGACTGAGCGACTGAACTGAACTGAACTGAACTGATCCCCCTTCCCTTTTTTATTTCTTTCCATCACTCTTAAGCATCTAGTATTAGATCTGCTTATTGAATTTATTGTCTGTTTCCACTAAAATGTTAGCTCCATTTTGAGAGCAGCATTTTGGTTTGATCCACTGCTATCTCCCTTGGACCTAGGATACTATTAATATTTAACATATAGGAGATATTCCATGAATATTGTTGAATATTATGATCTTTTCAGAGACAGTAAAACTCAATCATCTCAACATTTTATTTCGAGGGAAGACTTTGCCTTTAAAGTAGACACACAGCTCAAACTCACTCATACTCAATTCCCAGCAGAATGCAGGTGAAACACCTATTTTTAAAGTAGTTATAATAAAAAATTGTGTAAAGAACTGAGGATGGTGACTGACCTGTAGTAAGTCCTCAATAAACTTCAACAACTATTTTCTGTTTGGGGGGATACACAATTCCCTGGGAAGCTCTTCAGGGTCTTAATCACCCAGCACACACAGGTCCTCAGTGAATTGCATCAGAGACAATCAAACTAAGGGATTCTTTGTTTTGTTTTTTTTTTTAGGTTAGAAGGTGAGTCATTTCCCTAAAGTATTCTAAACATCACAACAAGCTCTTTTCAGAAAGAAAGAAGCCTTGGAAATGTACTGTGCTTTTCAGACAATGCAGTTTCAAGACAAAAACTCAGCGGTGGCCGAGAACAATCCCAGAATCCTGTATGCATGCCTCCTGGGGGACTGATGATCATGTTCCATGGCATCATCATACGTAACCACAGCCATGTATAATATTGCTTTGAATTTCTGACTGCCTCCTGCAGGGGATCATATGCCTCTTAATAGAAGGGTATGATATCACTGCTGGGGAGGCACTGAGATGCAGAGCTAAGAGCCTGGGATCCAGTGCCCAACTTTTGGGCTTGAATCTCAACTCTGCCCTTTTCTAGCTGTGTGGCCTTAAGAGAGTGACTTAATCTCTCTCTGCCTCAACTATGCATTAGGATGATAATAACCCTACCTCACAGGGTAGGACCAACTGAGGATCACCTCAGGATCAACTGAGCCAGTCCTGTGAATCACTTAGAACAGCACCTGGCACATAATACGTGTTCAAAAAACGTATTTTCTCATCAATATATCTTAGAGGGGCTTCCCTGATGGCTCAGACAGTAAAGAATCTGCCTGCAATACAGGAGACCTAGGTTTGATCCCTGGGTTGGGAAGATACCCTGGATAAGGAAATGGCAACCCACTCCAGTATTCCTGCCTGGAGAATCCCATGGACAGGGGAGCCTGGCAGGCTGTAGTCCATGGGGGTCGCAGAGAGTTGGACATGACTGAGCGACTAACGTTTTCACTTTCACATCTTAGAACAGAACTGGTGCCCAAACAGTACAAATAATTCCTTTTTGCTGCCCATTTAAAATGATCGGAAAGGGGCTTAGACATAACTCTGTTCATATCCCTGCTCAGAGAAATATTTAAAAATGTGAATAACTCTAAAGGATCTGCCCCTTCTGGTTGCAGACTTAAGAGGCATGACCTGATTTAACTGCAGAATGTCAGTATCTCCACCTGTGAGACTCACCTACATTTGCTCTGTGGCCTGATAAGGAAACATCTGGTGTTTTACAAGCACTATAAAATATGAAGTTGGTATCACAACCAGAGAAGCTCCAGTCACTCGGCAACGGAGGGAGTTAAGAAAAAAAGGCACGTCAAACTACTTCATCTTTTCACATTTGTGCGAAATTAAAATGACTCTTTGCAGAATCCAATTTGGATAAGCCCATGTCAATACTACTAATACAAGCCATCACTAATGACAAGATTGACAGCCCAGGAGGGCGAGCCATTTCATGTTCACTGTGCATCATGTTTAATTCGCCAAAAGGAGTTTGTGTGTATAATTAATGCACTTTTCTTCCTGGCTTCATTTGGAAACATATAAAGGGTCTCGTGGGACTTCTGTAAGTTAGAAACAATTAATAACATAAAACCACTTATTAAAGAGAATAATTGGTGCCTGTTTTCGACCAGAAAATGGAGGGATAAAAATCACTCAATGTGGAAACATGTCTAAAAACTGCCGAGTTTTAAAAGAAAGAACAATATGCAGCTGGAATACATGTACGTCATGACAGTGGACCGATTTCCTAGGCCTTTTGTTCTGAGATGATGTAAATCCAACCTACTTGATGTAGACATGAACTCCAAGACTACTGACCCACACTGACAAGTGTCGTTCTTAGGTAAGAAATTTTCATCTATTCATTATCTCAAAGCACATTTACAGCCCCTTCTCTGTACTGTTGTAGGGACCCACACCTAAAAAGCAGCCCTTCCCCCTTTGCCTTCCAGAGAATCTCAGCCTGGCCGAGGAAAGAGAGAAGTCCACGCACAACTAAAACGCAAAGACATAGCACCGAGGTAAGAGAGGACACCAGAGACGACTGAAGGAGCTCCCCCCACAAAGTCTAGGAGAAACAAGCGATGCTTTCAGAGGCCATGAGCATTCAGGAAAAGAATGAGCATTTATCAGGATAGGAAGAGGAAACTGCAATTACAAACAGAACATTATACACCAAGTCACAGATTATGAATGTACACATTGCTTTGATAAATTACATAAAACTCAGTGTGGCCCAAGAATAGAGTATACATTTCAGAGCAGAAAGAGATGACGTTGGAAACCAGATGGGCAACAAGCATGCACATGGAATCAGTAAAACTTGCTCAAGTCACAGAATTCTGTAACTGAACACGTACATAGTATCTCCAGGCTTCAGTTTTCTCTTGAATAAAAGAGAGTTGTTCATCCAAGATCATTCAGATGGTAGTACACTGCGTGATGGTCCCCAGCTGCTTGTGCCCTCCCCAGTGAGGGGTTTATTCATCCATGCCCTTTGCCACATGACTGCCAGCACCTCAAGGGAGACAGAGGATGTCCCCTGCCCCAGTGGCAGATATGGCCACATTCCTAGTCTGACCAATGAGGATTCAAGTAAACATAACGTGCACTCCAACTGAGCAGAAACCTTAAAGGCACGTAATGTTGGTCAGTGCAGACTTTGGCATTTCTGCACTTTTTCATGAGAACCTCAGAGCCTGGGTTTCTGGAACGACCAGACTCTTGGGACTGAGCTGAGCAGAGATACAGCTGACCTGAATAATAACTGAAATTTGGGGGTAGCTTGTTAACTACAGAAAAGGTCACCAATACAGAGATAAGTGAATAGCTCAGAGCCAAAGAGAAAGTCAAACAGGTAAACCTACAACCACCACAAAGTGCCATGATAAATACAGGCCTGGAACAGTATTGAAGAGCCAATAACATATGTGAAAACACTTGTCCCCTGTCAGGTATTTAAGCAATGTTTGATTCCTTCATCTTAGACCTTTCAGGAAGAGGCAAAAGTCTCAGAGTTAAGGAATTATAATGAAGGTCATCCAAAGAGTGACTATATTAACTTGCTCTGTATTAATATCTGCCATCAGACTTAATGTGACACATTCTGGCCTGGTCTCAGATTTACCTTGGACAAATCCTTAAGCTCTCTGCACCTCAATTTTCTTCTCTGTAAAATGAACAAAGTAGTTTGGTACCTACTTCAAACTGCAGTTCTGGTAATTATATTTGTTAATTCATGTAGAGTCCTAAAAAGAGAGCCAAATATAATATGTGCTCAATAAATGCAAATGTTATTATTGATTACTATTACTATTGAATAGTAAGAATATTAAGAAGAAGTGGCAAGAATACACAGAAACACTATACAAAAAAGATCTTATTGACCCAGAAAACCATGATGGTGTGATACTTACCTAGAACCAGACATCCTGGAATGTGAAGTCAAGTGGGCCTTAAGAAGCATCACTATGAACAAAGATAGTGGAGGCAATGAAATTCCAACTGAGCTATTTCAAATCCTAAAGGATGATGATATTAAAGGGCTGCACTGAATATGCCAGCAAATTTGGAAAACTCAGCAGTGGCCACAGGACTGGAAAAGGTCAGTTTTCATTCCAATCCCAAAGAAAGGCAAAGCCAAAAAATGTTCAAACTATCACACAATGACACTCATCTCACACATTAGCAAAGTAATGTTCAAAATTCTCCAAGGTAGGCTTCAACAGTATGCGACTTGAAAACTTTCAGATGTTCAAACTGGATTTAGAAAAGGCAAAGAAACCAGAGATCAAATTGCCAAAATCCACTGGATCATAGAAAAAGCAAGAGAGTTCCAGAAAAACATCAACTTCTGCTTTATTGACTTTGCCACAGCCTTTGATTGTGTGGACCACAACAAACTGTGGAAAATTCTTCAAGAGATGGGAATACCAGATCACCTGACTTGCCTCCTGAGAAAGCTGTATTCAGGTCAAGAAGCAACAGTTAGAACTCAAGATGGAACAATGGACTGATTCCAAATTGGGGAAGGAGTAGATGAAGGCTATATATTGTCACCTGCTTATTTAACTTATATGCAGAGTACATTATGTGAAATGCTGGACTGGAAGAAGCACAAGCTGGAATCAACACTGCCAGGATATATATCAACAACCTCAGATAAGCAGATGACACCATTCTTATGGCAGAAAGCTAAGAGGAACTAAAGAGCCTCTTGATGAGAGTGAAAGAGGGGAGTGTATACATTGGCTTAAAACTCAATATTCAAAAAACTAACATCATGGCATCTGGTCCCATCACTTAATGGCAAATAGATGGGGAAACAACAGAAACAGTGACAGACTTTATTTTCTTGGGATCCAGGATCACTGCAGCTGGTGACGGCAGCCATGAAATTAAAAGACGCTTGATCCTTGGAAGAAAAGCTATGACCAACATAGAAAGCATATTAAAAAGCAGAAACATTACTTTGCTGACAAAGGTCTGTCTAGTCAAAGTTATGGTTTCTCCAGTAGCCATGTATGGACGTGCGAGTTGGGCCACAAATAGAGCTGAGTGCTGAAGAATTGATGCTTTTGAACTGTGGTGTTGAAGAAGACTCTTGAGAGCTCCTTGGACTGCAAGATCAAACCAGTCCATCCTAAAGGAAATCAGTCCTGAATATTCATTGGAAGGACTGATGCTGAAGCTGAAGCTCTAGTACTTTGGGCCATCTGATGTGAAGAACTAATTCACCGGAAAAGACCCAGGTAGCTCAGTGGTAAAGAATCCACCTGCCAGTGCAGGAGTACAGGAGACCTGGGTCCGATCCCTGGGTCGGGAAGATCCCCTGGAGGAGGAACTAGCAACCCACTCCAGGATTCTTACCTGAGAAATCCCATGGACAGAGGAGCCTGGCGGGCTGCAGTGCATGGGTTGCAAAGAATTGGACGTGACTGTGCATACATACAGAGCAGGCAATGGCACCCCACTCCAGTACTCTTGCCTGGAAAATCCCATGGATGGAGGAGCCTGGTGGGCTGCAGTCCATGGGGTCGCTAAGAGACATGACTGAGTGACTTCACTTTCACTTTTCACTTTCATGCATTGGAGAAGGAAATGGCAACCCACTCCAGTGTTCTGGCCTGGAGAATCCCAGGGACGGGGGAGCCTGGTGGGCTGCCGTCTATGGGGTGGCACAGAGTCGGACACGACTGAAGCGACTTAGCAGCGGCAGCAGCAGTGCATACATAGTTTAACTCACAAAACAGGTTACCACTCTGAGTTTGAAGATACATTCCTTACAGTGAATTTCCACTGTGTTTATATGACTTCAAAATATTTGGTCAGATCATTAAAAAGTAATCAGTATAAGCCTTTGAAAATTTATTCATTCATAAGAAAAACAAGTCTATTTCCTTGTCTTCAAATGGTTGACTGCAGTGGTTTGTTGTCTTAGTGACTTTCACATGAAGTCAGTGATTTTTACACTTTCAGGGGTGACAGATCTCCGAGAAAGGGAGACAGGAAACTTGGGCATTCTCTCCAAACAAATGCAAATCACAAACTCTGAATCCTAACCAAATTCTTTTCTGTGGTTCCACAGCTGACAGATGTGATGTGATGGCCAGGTGTCAGATGTGAAGGGCCTTGTGGAAAGGGGGACACCTAGAACACACAATAGTTCCTGCTCCAAGTACGAGGGACAGGAAATTCCCTGGTAGTCCAGTGGTTAGGACTCCACACGCTAACTGTTGAGGGTCTGGGTTCAATCCCTGGTCAGGGAACTAAGATCCTGCAAGCCATGTGGCATGGCCAAAAAACAGACAGACAGCAAAAAAAAAAAAGTCCAAAACAAGTATGAGGGACAGAGGCCCAAAGAGATCTCTCCCAGGACAATTCCCCAATTCCCTGTTTCACTGGGATCGACGTGCTGAATGCAACTCAATTTTCTGTGCTCAATTTCGTCCGTATACAAAAAACATAAACGTTCTCATCTGATGGTGTTACTGTGAAAACTAAATAAGGTGATCCACACAGAGTGCTTGGCATGGTGCCTGGCACATGACAAGCTCTTAACAAACACAGGCTACTCTTCCCATGACAGGATGCAGGATGCTGAAGCCCAGAAAGAGGCATCACTTGACCAAGGTAGCCCAGTTTACGGGTAGCAGAGAGGGATGAGATGCTGAGGGGCTCCGAGAAGAGCTTACCAGTGAGTCGAGTGCTGGAGTTAACAAACCAGGGCATCTTGAAATAAGAAGTGCTAAAGCTGCTATTTGTTTGCGGCTCAGCTGTTCCACCGCACCAGCTGCTCAAACTTTCAGACGTGTCTCAGCACAGAATCACCCCATCCTATATTCATTCCATCAGCCTCCAATCTAATTTTGGTCCTAGAGAGTTTTTTGTTTTTTTTTAAAGGGGGCCTAAAATTGAATATCCCATTCCTATTTATAGTAAAGGGACATTTCCTAAGAAAGTGCCTTGTAAGGAATCAGATCCCTCTTTCCTCAGCAGTTTTTCCCCCTGGCCATCTTGGGTCTATTTTGATTCCTTCCCTGATTGAAACATGTCTCAGGGGCTCTCACTGCTGAAGGGGTAGAAGCTTATGATAGGTCCATAGCCATGGGGTGTGCCCAAGGCCAGCATTAATGGGACAGAGGCCAGCATAGCCCCAACTTCAGAGATAGGGAGAAAAACCATCTCAACAGCAAATGCCAGCGTATTTCTAGGAGAGTCTTAAAGAGCTCTCCCAAATAAAACTTCCAAAATTATAATATCAAAAGTATGGGAAATTGCTTAAAATAAAAAGGCAAACTATCAGACATGGGCCTTTACCACAGCCATCAGCCAAACTGGACCAGAGATCTGGGTGATGGGCCCCGACTGCCGTTCACTAGCTGCGGAACCTGGGGACTTGCCCTGCTTTCTTAGGCCTCAGCTGTCTGATATGGAAAACAACTAGGCTGAGCTAAGATATAAGAATAAACTGTTTGAGGCTCCCCTCGTGGTCTAGTCATTAAGAATCCACCTGCCAATGCAGGGGATGCTGGTTTGAGCCCTGATCTGGGAAGATCGCACATGCTGCAGGGCAACTAAGCCTGTGAGCCACAACTACTGAAACCACTGCCATGAGAAGGCTGTACATTGCAATGAAGCATGGCCCCACGCGCTGCAACTAGAGAAAACTCACATACAGCAATGAAGACCCCGTGCAGCCATAAATAAGAAAGTGCAGCATTTTTACTTTTAACAAATCTGTCTAGCTGTTTGTCATGGTGCCTCGGAGGTCGCCGGCTGCTTCGGGATGAAGCTGAACATCTCTTTCCCTCCCACTGGCCGCCAAAAACTCATTGAAGTGGACAGTGAATGAAAACGTTATGCCTTTCATGAGAAGTGTATGGCCACACAAGTTGCTGCTGATGTTCCAGTGAAGAATGGAAGGTTTCTGTGGTTTGAATTAGTGGTGGGAACCACAAACAAGGTTTCCCAGTGAAGCAGGGTGTCTTGACCCATGGTTGAGCCCACCTGCTACTGAGTAAGGGGCATTCCTGTTACAGACCAAGGAGGACTGAAGAAAGAAAGTGCAAGTCTATACGGGGTTGTACTGTGGGTGCCAATCTGAATGTTCTCAATTTGATCATCATTAAAAAGGGGAGAAGGATATTTTTGGACTCACTGACACTCACTGACACTCCTCATGGCCCGGGGCCCAAAGGAGCTAGCAGAATCTGCAGACTTTCTAATCTCTCTAAAGAAGATGAGGTCTGCCAGTATGCTGTGAGAAAGCCCCTAAACAATGAAGGTAAGGAACCTAGAACCAAAGCACCCGAGATTCCGCGTCTTATTAAACCTCTTCTGCAACACAAATGTTGGCCTATTGCTCTGAAGAAACAGCATGCTAAGAAAAACAAGAAAGAGGCTGCAGAATGCGCTAAGCTTTGCACCAGAAGAATGAAGCAGGCCAAAGAAAAATACCAAGAACAGATTCCCACGACATGCAGGCTGTCCTCTCAGAGAGCTTCTACCTTTAAGTCTGAGTCCAGTCAAAAACGCCATATTCTAAGAGTAACAGATAAGATCAGACATCAAAAAGAAACAAACCATCTGGAAAGACCTTTTCAGCTTCAAAATCAAAGGGATAGAAGAATATTTATAACAACATATTTCATAACAGTAAAAAATGTAGAAACTCACCAAATGACTCCATTACTAGGTTAGATAGAGAGAGATCCCAGGAACAGAATACTACACAGCAGCAAAAATTAATGAACTATAGGTACATGCATCGACAGCAAGAAATTTTGAAAACACAATGCAAAACAAAAGTGTTTTCTGGTAAGATTACATTTATGTAAAGTTAAAAAGCCAGAAAAATGAAATCAAATACAAATTGTTTAGGGAGACCTATGAAAAGACACCAAAGAAATGATTGACATGAAATTCAAGCTAGAAGTTACCCGGGGAGTAGGCAGGGGGATGCTATCAAGGAGATCTTAGGAAGTTTCAAGTGATTAATAGTGTTCTCTTTTGTGGCATGGGGAGTGGGTACCTGGGGTTTCATTTTATTTTTATTTGCTTCAGTTCAGTTCAGTTCAGTTCAGTTCAGTCACTCAGTCGTGTCCAACTCTTTGCAACCCCATGAATCGCATCTGCTTATTGTTCATTAATTGTCTACATGAGGTCATTAATTGTCTACATATGAGATCATAAACTTTTTTGCACATATTCTGCATTTCATGATAAAGAAACAGGTCTAAGGGGGCCCAACATTTTAATTTAAATGGACTACTACATTCCAACCAAACACATGATACACCATTAGACCCTGCAACAGCCTAGAGACACAGCTAATATTGTGCTCAATTAGCAAAAGAGGAAACTGAGGTTCTGAGCAGTGCAGTAAAGAGGAGCGGCCATGAGTCAGGTGGGGTCTCTTTGTCTGCAAAGACCATGCACTTCCCACCATACCAGGCTTTGGATATCAGTTCAGTTCAGTCACTCAGTCGTGTCCGACTCTCTGCAACCCCATAAACTGTAGCACTCCAGGCCTCCCTGTCCATCACCAACTCCAGGAGTTTACTCAAACTCATGTCCATTGAATCAGTGATGCCATACAACCATCTCATCCTCTGTCGTCCCCTTCTCCTCCTGCCTTCAATCTTTCCCAGCATCAGGGTCTTTTCCAATGAGTCAGTTCTTTGCATCAGGTGGCCAAAGTATTGGAGTTCCAGCTTTAGCATCAGTCTTTCCAATGAACACCCAGGACTCATCTCCTTTAGGATGGACTGGTTGGATCTCTTTGCAGTCCAAGGGACTCTCAAGAGTCTTCTCCAACAACACAGTTCAAAAGCACCAATTCTTCGGCACTCAGCTTTCTTTACAGAATATCAGGCCAAGTCTAATTCTGTGCCCCATACTCCCAAGAAGGCAAGAGCCTCAGAAAGATATGTCTTACTCAAGGGTGGCGAGGAATATATAATTAAAAGAGCAGGAGTCATAATCTAACCCTAAAGTAACAGGCTCTTTCCAGTATGTGTGGCTAAATTCTGTAAACTAGAGGCAAGGAGAAACTGGTGTTCACATGCTAGTTCCCAAAAAGAGGAAACAGGCTAAGCCTCTCCAGTTTATCCTCTTCTGATCTGGCTTGCGTGAGGTCCCGGACTTATCTCTGATTTGTGCAGCAGTGGAAAGGTGTGCAGAGAAATAGAATGACGCTAACATGACAGGGTGAAAATAATTTTCATATCCAAATGTGTCCTGCTCTTTGCAGGACCAAGGTCACTAGGTGCAAATATGTTCATGCTCTCCTTCTCCCAGCCCCAAAACAGCATAATGGCATTACTCAGTGTGCTGCTATCCATGGATTTCCTCATTTAAATAGTGCTATTGTCTCTCTTGTTTATGAGTTTGTTTCTCATCTCAGGAAACTTCAACCCACACATCAGCTACAAATGTGCTCCCTTCCATTTTTTTCCCATTACTCTTAATTAGGTAGTAAAATACAATCCACCTACGTGAACAAGATGGGTAAAAGAAAGTAATAGCTAAATGCATTTTTCATTTCACACATAACAATTTGTAAGCAGAGAGTCAGAATGTCCCCTGAAGCGAACCATACAATGCTTCCACCAGTGATGGAGGGTCTGGCTGTTTATATCCATCATGGAACGTCAGAGATGAAAGGGATGCCAGGAACCCACTCTACTATCCAGCACGGTGTCTGGCACACAGTAGTGGCTTATGAAATGTTTGAATGGTAAATAATGCCAGTTCATAATTATAGTAGCTAATACATATAGAAAGAGCTTATCATACGTAAGATACTATTATAAGCATTATATCTATGTAAATTATTTCATCTTGATAGATATATCATTAGATTAGTATTGTCATTATCCTCACTTCAAAAACTAAGATTCCAAATGATGGAACTTATCCACCGTCACACAGCTGGGGAGCAAAAAAGAGAGGATCCAGGCTGTTGACTCCAGCACCTGTGTTTTTACTCCCATCACTATTCTGAGCATCTATTAGAAGAGATGGGAAGAATGAAGCACAGAAATGTAAAATGACTGTACAAAGCTCACATAAAATGGTACCCTGGAAAAAAGCAAGAGCCCTGGAGTGTGAAAGACAGTTTCCAATCAGCGCTAGATGTCTTACATGTTTGGGGACCTGAGCTACACGTGTGTTCAGAGACCTACTGGGAGTGGGCATCAGTTTTTCAAAGATTCTAGGACAGGTGTCAGTTTATATTTGCATGTTTCCATCTCCACCTCTGTAAAATGAAGGCAGTCACATCTATGTCAGCACACTGCAGTGAGAATCAAGTCAGCAAAACAACAAAGGCTCCCCAAAATGCAGCTACCCAAAGAAACCTTGTAAGTTCAAGTCTTAAGTATCACGCCATGCACGTGTCTTCCCATTGCATATGGGCAAACATACCCAAGAGGTATTTTTCCTCTCACCTCTGAAAACTAGCCAAAGGCTGATATCAGAAACACACTAAGAAAAGTCACACTTTATGGTAGGGGACAGCTGAATAGGGATTGAAAGGAAAGAGCTTGGGACTCTGCTGCTGCTGCTGCTGCTAAGTCACTTCAGTAGTATCCGATTCTGTGCGACCCCATAGACGGCAGGCTCCCCCGTCCCTGGGATTCTCCAGGCAAGAACATCGGAGTGGGGTGCCACTGCCTTCTCCACTTGGGACTCTAGAAAAGTGAATATTACATTTGCCTCATCACAGTGGCAGAAAAATTTCCCCAAAGAATTAGGAGGACAGACAATATTGCTTAATGGTTAAAGTTGGGACGATGGAGACAGACCCTGCATTGCACACTACCGCCTCTGCTTGCTAGCAGCGAGTCAGGCAACCTCTCCAGGCCTTGATGTCCTCATTCCTGCTATGAATGCCATGATGATGTATCACAGTGGCTGGCAGCGAGCAAGAGCTTAATCAATGGAAGTAAGAACTCAAACCGTGGGATGAGAGAAGGGGAGGAAAGAGATCCAGCCCTTCCCCTGGGGCTGGTACCTATGCAGAAGAAATAGAAATGGCCACAAACAAATGAAAAGATGCTCAACATGACTAAGCATTAGAGAAATGTGAAATAAAACTACAGGAAGGTATTGGCTCACTGCGGTCAGAATGGCCATTATCAAAAAATCTACAAAAAATAAATGCTGTTTATTGTAAAAGGGAACCCTCTTACACTGTTGGTGGAAATGTAAATCGATACAGCCACTATAGAGAACAGTAAGAAAAAAAAAACAAAAAACTAAACTAAAAATAGAACTATCATATGACCCAGCAATCCCACTCCTAGGCATATACCCAGAGAAAACCACATTTCCAGGACCAAAAACTCGATACTCTAGATAAATATTTTCCTTTTCCATATTTTATTCATCCATCATGAATAGAAAATTTGTGGATAAGAAATACAAGTGATGCACACATATGTCCCCAAGCAAGGGCCTACCAAGTGGACACAGAGGGAATGTTATTATACAAAACAAATGGCGTACATTTTTCTGTAATGGGAACAGCCCACTGAATCCTCAGAAGAGTCTTATAGTTGGAGCCAGAACAGGTTCTAAACTTGGCTCTGGGTTTAGGCTTGAGATGAAATCATGGACAGCTCTGAACTACTGGGAAACTTCCCTCTTCGGAACATGGGGGTTCTTCGTGTGGTCAGGATGAACATCCATGTACACGGCTGGGGACCTAGCACTCAAACAAGTCCGCATGTGAGTATGATGAAAATAAGGGTTATTATTAATGAGCATCCTCATTATGGAGAATGAGGGTGACATCAATGAAGGACTGAACCAGGATCATTCAACTAAGAAGTTAGGAATCCAGGTCTTGAATCAAGGTCTATGTTCTTGCATGGCACTATGCTGATTAACTCTCTTTTCAGGCTTTCTTTTTGGCTCAGTGCTCCACTCAGCCCCTGTGCTAAACACCACTCCTCCTGCGGTGACCCTCACATTCCCTGGCTGCCGGTGTCACCTCCAGCCAAGAACTTTCTTTGCCAGTTTCCACTAATAGCCCCCAAACACAGTCTTCTTATCTTGAATATTATATCCAGCAGGCATTGTCTGATCGTTTCTCAGTCTCTCCATCAAAATGTGAGCTCCTAAAGGCAGAGCCCGTGTCCTGAAAACCTCTGTATCTTGTTGTCCAGCATAAACAGCTGCCCAGGAAATATCAGCTAACAAATGACTACAATCAGGAGAGTGAAAAATAAGATAATAAGCAAGTTGCATGCTTTTCCAAAGAAAAACTCAACAGAAAGGGCTCCTGGATTCAACTTGCAGCTTTGCTAGTAACTAGCTTTTTAAATAAATAATAGCAAAGGTCCCATTCTCTGGACCTCTAGTTTACTCACAAAGTAAAAGAAAATATTTGCACTTGACTATTTTTAAATTATCATTTTCTAAGTCCAAATACATCTATGTTTTAACAATCTAGGAAAATTATTGTTTATCTGTGTGTGTGAATCTTGGACTAATTTTACTGGGGTGGGGTGGGGAGAGATTGAGATATTTAAAAGACAAGCCCCCCTCCCACAAAAAATCTGCGACCTTGGACAAGTCATATCATCTCCAATAATTTCCTCATCTGTAACTCACGAGGCTGAACCAGGTCGTTTCAACCATCTTTTCTGATTTTAACTGAAGTGCCTTTTGATTCTGTTTTCCTCCTCAAGCTTTGAGGCCCGACCTAGAAATCCACTGGACCTTGTAAATATTTTTTATGGTCCATTTAAAAATCACACCACTGTACTGGTCAAGCCCACAGGACAAATTTAAATCTAAAGCTTAAAAAGTGATCTCAAACACCTTCCAATAATAGTAAACTTTTATGCTGTTTCAGCATCAATCTTGGGAATGGTTGTGATGCTCTGACTTGTTTATAACTTTAAATGTAGTCCTTGGAAATACAGTCATCACGGTGAGATTGGCCACAACTCTGGAAGGGCAGCCAGGGCAGTTTTGGGAATGGGAAGCGGCTATATGCACAGCTGTGATGATCTGGGAGTGTAAAATGAAATAATTCATCCCCCACTGAACCATAACATTCTCCATCTTGCCAGTGCAGATTCAAAAAGATTCAACAGGCCTCCCTGGACCTGGGCCCCCAAGGCATTGAGTGTAATGTTCAAAGGTGGCAAAGTATCTGGCCTCTTAAAGTGTTCATTTGTGGAGCATCCCACATTCAACCTCAGACTACTGTAATTGCCACAAAAATGCACCTATGGTGGCATGTGACCAGGATGTTTTGTTAATTCATCTTTTCAATGTATTTTTTACATGCCAGGTAGCCATTCAACCTATAGCTACTGAGTATCTGCTATGTGCTGGTCACTATATGCTGAGAGAGAAAAGAAAAAAAGAAAAAATTCTCAGCCACGTTTTTATGGAAGGACAGATACATACATATGCATATACATAAATATATAAAAGAATATGCTTATGAAAGATACATACATATTTAGAGACAGGTAATTGGTTTCTTCTTCATCCAGCACATATTTCCTAGGGACCCATTACTTGACTCGAAGTCCCAGGCCATGGGGATACAGAAAACACACAGCCAGCCCTGCCCTCAGGCCTCACCTGCTCGAGGAGAAGTTAACATATGAACAAGGGTTTGTATCCCTGGGGTTTGAATGTGCCTCTCCTTTTATTTATTTATTTTTAATTTATTTATTTTAATTGGAGGTTAATTACTTTACAATATTGTATTGGTTGTGCCATACATCAACATGAATCCTGGATGCTTGGGGCTGACGCACTGAGACAACCCAGAGGGATGGTACCGGGAGGGAGGAGGGAGGGGGGTTCAGGATGGGGAACATGTGCATCTCAAAAGTCTCCGATGTCACTTTGCTCTGTGATTAGAATGTCGAAGTGCTTTGAGTGGACACCACTTCAAGGCAGTGATTCTCAACCAGAGGCTCTTTACCCCCCAGGGGACTATATCTGCAGACATTTTTGGTTGTTGGAATGGTAGGAGGAGATGCTACTGACATCTACTGGGTACAGGCCAAGGATACTGCAAACCATCCTATACTGTACATCATCTGGCACAAAATGTCAACGGTACTAAGACTGAAGGGCTTCCCACGTGGTACAGTGGTAAAGAATCCGCCTGCCAATGCAGGAGACTCAAGAGATATAGATTTGATCCGAGTTGGGAAGATCCCCTGGAGGAGGAACTGGCAACCCAGTCCAGTATTCTTGCTGGGAAATTCCACGGACAGAGGAGCTGGTGGGCTACAGGGTCAGCCACGACTGAGTGACTGAGCACAATGCTGATATTGAGAAATCCTGATGAAAGTATGTTTGGCCATTCTAAAAATGTTAGGGTTAAACTTTAAAACTAAGGGACATTTATAGAATTGGAAAATTGAGAAAGATGCCTGTGGTTAAGTTTAAAAAAAAAAAATCTACAGAATTGAAAAAAAAACTGTTCAGTTGGATTTGCATGGAAATAATAAACATGTGCAGGCTGCATTAATGTTTGCCTTGCCCGAGAGGAAATTCAGGGACATTTACAAATTATGACAATTTCTCTTATACATGCCATAAAATGGGGTGTTTAATACCTCCTGATTTACCAGGGGGAGAACAGTACTCCAGTCTGCCTTTGGTTTTCCACCTTGTGGGACCCACTGTTTAAGGCCTTACATCTCTCAGTTATGAGAACTTATCTCCAGAAAGACACATGGGCCCTGAGGCCTCCTTCAAGATTTGAAGAAGGCTGTAATTCAACCATCAGACAATCAATATTCCAATTTGGAATTTAGCGCTTTGGAGCCACCAGAATGTTCAGAAACACACATAAAGGATCTGCTTATGATTGAGGCCCAAATCATATTTATAATAAAATCACCTAATAAAAACAGTAATGACCTCCGGCTGACTTAACACAGCATGCTTTGGCACACAAGCTCCCTGAAAGGATTTTCACAGCCTTTGCCTTCAAGATAATACATTTAAGCTCCTATTTTTTTTTTTTTTTTGGTTGTCTTTTTTTTTTTTTCCCAAGGCTGAAGAGCCCAGACAGAAGAAAAAAAAAGAAACTATCACTTTGCTTTCATAGTGCCAACATGCACAGTTATGTATGGCAGATTATCTTGTAATAATATGATATTGTCCTCAAGAACTCTCTCCACTCATACATGTGACCTTTAAGATGAACGTATAATAAACTTCTTGGTTCATCCCCTTTACAAGCAAAATTCAATCTCTCTCCCCTTCCATGGCTACCTTACAAATAAATCAAGATGACCACTGGTTGACACATTTAGCTGCTGGTCTGTTTGCTCCATCCCTCTGCCTCCTCTGATCAGCTTCCATGACCCCTTAATGATGCTCAGAGGCTATAAAATTTTAACAACACATAGCCGGGCTGATAATCCAAGTGAGCAGTTAAGAGCATATAAAGTTTCCTGGGAGAGAGAGCAGGGAGAAAGAGGAGAGAGAGAGTGTGTGTGTTTGTGTTTAACAGAAACAGTCCTGGTACGACCCTATAGGCCTAGCTGCAAACGCCTGTATTTAATGGAAAATAAAAGCATGCGTGCTTAGTCACTTCAGTCATGTCCGACTCTCTGCGACCCCATGTACCATGGCCCACCAGGCTTCTCTGTCCATGGCAAGGATACTGGAGTGGGTTGCCATCTCCTTCTCCAGTGACAAAGTATGAAGTGAGTGAAGTGAAGTTGCTCAGTCGTGTCCGACTCTTTGCGACCCCATGGACTGTCTACCAGGCTCCTCCATCCGTGGGATTTTCCAGGCAAGAGTACTGGAGTGGGGTGCCATTGCCTTCGGGAAAATGAAAGAGAACAGTGCAAGTCCAAAGCAAGGTGGAGTGGTCTGAAGAGATCTCAACTTCTCAGACTAAATAAGTTTATCTCCTTTCCAAATTGCCCAGGCTCTACATTTTATCATTTATGAGCTACTGTTTCCACATCTGGAAATTACTTCCTGAATCTATTAGCAAAAGTGGATGAAAGGAAATCAGCAGTCGCAAATTCTGGTCCAAGTGAAATAAATCAGAGAGGGTGGCTCCCCTTGACACTGGCACAGACATGAACATATTTCAAGAACATAATCGCTGGGTCTTATAAAATTCAATTTTTTCCCACTACAATTTTATATCTGCATCACCATTCTGAAATGCACATCAGAAGATACTTAAAGGATTATTAAAGAAGAACTGGATATGATTTTTCCAGCCTATTTCAGACCCCTTCAGGAAGCATATCCCAAAGGGGAAAAAGCAGTATGTGCTTTTTAATTAAGTGAGTACAATTCTGGCTTGAAAATCCTTACTATGGCATGCCCAGGAAGAAAGGTCCCTTTGCAGGTATCTGAATTTGTTGACACAGGCATGCTAAGTATACTCGTGACAAATTAAGACACACAAACCAATTAACAAACAAAAAGTTTAACAGTAAACATCTGTCGAATGAACAAATGGATTATTTTATTATTGATGAAAGGGCTAAATATTTTGACAGGAAAGTAAACAAGAAAAGAAACAAAAAAGCTCTAAGAATGGATAAGCATTTTCATCAAAGCCATTATAATATAGATCACCTAACGGTACAAAGTTCTGTCATTTCAATGCATGAATCACTGATAAATCAAGAACATGTAAATCTTTATTAACTCATTTTAAACATCTATATTAACATTAATTCTTGCCTGGAAAGCAAAATTTTGATGGAGGGAAATGATCATACAATTTAACATTCTACTAATATTTGACATAAAAAGAAATTATTCCCAAGTAAACTGCCTAGATAAATTCAGAGCTGTATTATTTGGGGGAAAAAAATAATGAAAGTGTTAACTTGCAAAGAGATTTAACCTTTCTGAGAGACATGGCCGATTCCCTCCACAGTCCCAGCCCCTGTCATCCCTTTGGCCTCTGCTCTCATATAGGACAACCTGGCGCCCTCTGAAGGTTCTGCCTGGGTAGGTCTCAGTCCTGATGGCACATTACAGACACTTATGGATGGACCTTTCATAAATCACCTAAGTTGCATTCCCTGAGATGATGATGTAATTGCTTTGGAACTAGCCCGTGCATAGTATTAATTACATAAATTTTAATATACAGCCAGCTTTGGGGGGCTCTGCCTCATCCCAGGAGTGTAGCTCCAAGCCCACCCTGTAAGGCTGGAAGGCTGAAAGTCCTCCCTAAATTTTCACAGGGCTCAGCATCCCATCTTTTAGTGGTGGGTCCTGCTATGACTTGCCAATCTGTCCCAGGTCTCAGGGTTCTTTCTGCCTGGTTTTGGAGACACTAATCTGAAACAATGGTACCTTCATTTACAGCTTGTTTCATCACCCTGATAGACCCTTTGGTCTATCCTTGGCTGTGCCAGAGGATAGCATATTTGGCACCTGATAGGGACAATGCAGGGCTTCCCAGGTGGTGCTAGTGGGAAACAATCCGCCAGGGCAGGAGACACAAGAGACAAAGGTTCAACTCCTGGGTCAGGAAGACACCGTGGAGTAGGAAGTGGCTACCCACCTGTGTTCTAGCCTGGAAGATTCCATGAACAGAGGGGCCTGCCTGGCAGGCTACAGTCTGTGGGATCGCTAAGAGTCGGACACGACTGAGCACCTAAGCACACATGGGGACAACGGGGTTCCTGTGGGCTTAGTCTCAAGCTTACCCTAAGAGAAGCAATCCAAGCAAGCACATAGCTGTCTCTTCTCCCATTTGTTTCCTCCACCACAGCTGAGTCCTTACTATCATGTTAAGTGGTTGACCCACAGGTGCTTGCTGACCCCTAGAACTGCCCTTGAAGTCACGCAGCACTCTGAGCACCACTAAAGGAGTAGCGGAAACTGAGGCGATGTCCTTGCCTCAGGTCACAGAGCCAGGAAGTTGCCAAGGTGAGACATGAACCCACCTCTGATGACAGAGGCCACCTGTCCTAGTCTGCTCAGGCTGCTATGACACAGCACTGTGACTGTGTGGCTTGAACAACAGAATTTCATTTCTCACAGTTCTAGAAGCTGAAAGCTCAAGGTACCAGCCAATATGGTATCTGATGGAGTCCACTTTCTAGTCTGTAAATAGCTGTCTACAGTATGTCCTCACCTTCAGAAGGGGGAGAGCATCTCTCTGGGGCCTCTTTGTTAAGGGCACTTATCTCATTCGTGAGGGTTCCACCCTCATGACCGAATCAGTTCAGTTCAGTCACTCAGTCGTGTCCAACTCTTTGCTACCCCATGAACCGCAGCACGCCAGGCCTCCCTGTCCATCACCAACTCCAGGAGTTTACTCAAATTCATGTCCATTGAGTTGGTGATGCCATCTAACCATCTCACCCTCTGTCATCCCCTTCTCCTCCTGCCTTCAATCTTTCCCAACATCAGGGTCTTTTCCAATGAGTCAGCTCTTCACATCATGTGGCCAAAGTATTGGAGTTTCAGCTTCAACATCAGTCCTTCCAATGAACACCCAGGACTGATTTCCTTTAGGATGGACTGGTTGGATCTCCCTGCAGTCCAAGGGACTCTCAAGAATCTTCTCCAACACCACAGTTCAAAAGCATCAATTCTTCTGCACTCAGCTTGCTTTACAGGCCGACTCTCACATCCATACATGACTACTGGAAAAACCATAGCCTTAACTAGATGGACCTTTGTTGACAAAGTAATATCTCTGCTTTTTAATATGCTATCTAGGTTGGTCATAACTATCCTTCCAAGGAGTAAGCGTCTTGTAATTTCATGACTGAATAAGCACCTCCAAAAGTCCCACCTCCAAATATTACATTGGAATTAGGGATCAAATATGAACTAGGGCAGGGGGAGGGGAGAACACCACATTCTGGCTACAGCAGTCATACTTCAAACCCTTTGTGCTTGCTCTGACCCAGGTACTGCACTAAGTTCTTTATATAGATTTGCACATTTCATCCTACTAGACCCCTATGTGGCTGGTCAGACAGGGAGACTGAGGCACAGATAAGAATATGCCATATGGCCAGGTCCCAGAGCTAGCAAATGTTCAAGGCAGGTATTGAGTCCAAGCTGCTTGGCTCTAAAGTCCAAACTCTGGACCACTCATCCCCTTCCCCTTCTCAACCACCACACTAGATTGTCCTGGAGGTGACAGCAGCTCCTGTGGCCCTCTGTCATCACTCTCAGGACCCTGCACAGTAGTGATATAAGTGGCTGCTTCCACCACAGGCTGAAGCCATCTGCATGTACTCACTCCCATCTCCTTTGAATCTAATACAGTACCCAGCATATTTAATAAAGAGCTGTTCTATCCATGTATCTATTCCTTCATTCAACTGACATTTTGTGCACCACCTTCTGTAGCTTCCAGGGATAGGAAGATGACCTGATTGTGATTGTAGTCTTTTGGGAGTTTATATAAGTATGGAGGCAGGGACACAGCTGTCACACACCATGACAAGTGTGCTCACAGAGAAATAAACAAGGCATGGGAAGGGACGGACTACAAATGATCCAACAGTAACACAGAAAGCCCAGCGTCCCCGCTTCATGACTCCACTGTCCTGTCTTCCATATCCACCCAACCCAGAAAATATGCTACTTTTCCTAAGAATTTCCCAACACTGGCAGCTATGCCAGGGCTGATGGCAAAGCACCGCAGTTTTGAAGTATGCAGCCCCTGGTTGAGCCCCTTCTACTCCTAGCCCTGGGCTTCTTTAATCTGTCATCAGATATTTACAGTGATCAGCTCAATGGGCAGAGTATCACACTGCTTTGGTCTGGTCTGGTCTTACTCACTGATGGGAACTGTCATGGGGAAGCTTGTACTGCCTAGTGGAATAATGCCTACACTGCTCTAGCTTTGAAAGGTCCATTAGCCTCCTCTAGGTGTAAGGAAAAATTCGATTCTTTTTTTCTCACTATATGGTCTACTGCTAGAGGATTAGTATGAACTGCAAGAATTCATACATGAAGTTCATCCCTGCATGAACGCAGGGATACCAGACTGTTTTACTCACCACTGTATCCCCAGGGCCAGAAACAGTCCCTGGTAACATATTGGGCGCTCAATAAATATCTGTTGGATGAATACAAAATACCTATTTGCTTACATGTTTGTTTTCAGCTACTTGTGAGCTTCTTGGAGGCAGGGATGACTTTTTTTTTTAATCTCTGGTACCTAGCAAAGTGCCTGGCATATAATAGATGCTTAATAAATGTGTCATGAATGAGTGAATGGACAGGTGGAGGGAAAAATAGAAAACTGTCCTAAGACAAAGAGACTCATGAAAACACAAAGCCTACTAACAAATTACCATCATCAACTAGTTTTATTAAGGGACAAGACAGGGTGCTATCTCGCTTAATTTTCTTAATTTCCTTAATTTTTAAGGAAATATAAATTTCCCTTAAGCCCATGCATGCATGCATACACACTTGCAAGAACACAGAATCTCAGTGAATTATGTTAAGTCCACCTGCAAGACATGAATTTGATTATGGAATCCGACAGAGTTAAAAGGCCAAAAACTGATAAGCAGTCTATTCATATAAGGAAGTATTTCTCAGAAGTGGTCTAAGGTCTACCTACATCAAATCAACCCACAGATCTTGTTAAAAATGAAGCTATCCCAGCCCTACTACCTGTCTACACAATCAGAGTTTTGGGGGAGAGGCATCCAGTAACTGGAAATTTTGACAAGCTCTCCAGGTTATTTGCACGCACATAGGCATCTGACTTCCCTGGTGGCTCAGATGGTAAAGCGTCTGCCTACAATGCAGGAGACCTGGGTTCAATCCCTGGGCTGGGAAGATCTCCTGGAGAAGGAAATGGCACTCCACTCCAGTCTTCTTGCCTAGAAAATCCCATGGACGTAAGAACCTGGTAGGCTACAGCCCATGGGGTCACACAAGGGTCGGACACGACTGAGCGTCTTCACTTTCACTTTTCATAGGCAACAAAATATTAACATATATAGTCTTCAAGTTTAGCTACCACCAAGGAAGGGTGTATTTGAAAGTGAGGCAAAAGGAACTACCTACAAGGTAATGCAGAGGACTTCTGTCCAGGGAGACCTCCCTCTTAGCAACTCAAAGACTCAAAATTAACATTACGCTACCTCAGAAATTTCTACCAGCCAGGGCCCGGCAAAGTCTAGAAGAACTCCTCAAGCTGGGATGACCACAGCAGAGGTTGATAAAATGACCAGGTACAAAGGTGCAGGCAGGGTTACAGAGAAGCCAAAGGGGGCAGGGCAGGACGAAGGGCTAGGAGCCTTTCCTGGGGAGCTGCTACAACCCCAAAACCTGCAGGGACAGGCAGAGTGGTTATTAGAACTTAATACCGAGAGGCTGGGTGGACAAGACCATTCTATGGGTCTGTGACCTCTGGCGGAAAAAAGCAGCCAGCCTGCGGTGATCCTGAAGGGAGAGAGATGGAGAAAAAGTCCCCAGCTTTACTCGGGGCCCTCCATCAGCCCCCTGCCCAAGTTGCCACCAGGAAAACAAAGTAGAAGCCAGAGGACAAGCAGGCTAACAGAATCACAGAGGTTCACCTCCCGGGACCCAGAGAGACAAATGGAAGATGTTCAGCACAAATCCCCAGATCTCTGAACAGAATCCCATCCTGTCACTGCATATCTGCAGCTTCTCTGCCAGAGGGCAAGTGTCTCCCAATAATTAACAACATACATGTGTGTGTTAGTCACTCAGTGATGTCCGACTCTTTGCAACCCCGTGTACTGTAGCCTGCCAGGTTCCATTGTCCATGGGACTCTCCAGACAAGAATACTGGAGTGGCTTGCCAGTCCCTTCTCCAGGGGATCTTCCCGACCCAGGGAATGAAACCCTGGTCTCCCTCATTGCAGGCAGATTCTTTACAGTCTGAGCCACCAGGCAATCCCAACAATTGAAACAGCCATTAAGTTATCATGCACAGTCCCAAGGTGAATTTGGCAACAAAACAAAAACTGGGAACACTCCACCTCTGCCTAAAAATGAGAGGGATGCAGTCATCAAAGAAACAAGAGGAGTTTTAGAGTTGACGACCTTGTTGAAAATCCTGGGGCACAGGACCTCAAGTCTGAATGTCTTTCTCAATGCCAAAATGGGTATAAATAAAGCCCCATAACTCTGCCTACACTGGAATGTCTCCCCTAATCATCACATGAGATATTGGGTATTAAGTGTCTTCCTGAAATTGCCAAGCCCTATAAAATGTAAGTTATAATTGCCCCCCTAAGTACAGTGCAGATGTGCAAAATCTGAGCATGAGGAGGAGGGAGCAACTCATTTTGTTTTCACACTTGAATGATCTGTGCCCAAATCAAAGGCGAACCGCAACATATGCTTTCATGTGAGTTTCCATATTTTTAGCAGTGCATTAGGGAGATGGAGTCACTGGGATGCACTGAATTTGGCATCGTAGCACAGCATGCCTCAGCAACTTGGAGGTGGGTTAAGAACATATGTTTAACAGCCTTTCTCATGAACCCAAAAGGGGAACAGGGAGGCTATCACTGCTTACTGAAATGGCTGCTACTTGAAGCATTTTCTACCTTTGATTAGTTTCCCTTTTAACATAAATGAATGTTAGGGAAGTGAGAAGATCATGGAAGAAATGCCCAAAGACCCTGGCTTTGCAATGCTGACTCTCTCACCAGCTGAGTTGTACCTGTAGGGTGCTGAAGCTATTGTGGAATTTTCAAACTGTGATATGGGTGGCCTGAGGGTGATTTTTGCAGTTGTCTCAGGGCCTAACAGGAGCGTCCCTGAAGGTGAGAATGAGGAGGTGGTGAGGAGGGGCTGCTACCTGAGAACCCTTTACAGGCCTCTAACAACTTCACAGTGTGGAGTTATGGGTAGAATCTCACTGCTTAACATACAAAACACATGATCAAAAAGAAAACATTTCAAAGTATATGATCCTTAATATCCCTTAAAATATGAGATAGATTTTTGAACTCCATCACATCTCATTGCATTTGAAGCTGTGAAACCAGGAGTATTTCCCCAAACTTTCCTTCCAGTCTAAAGCATGAACCAATGTACCTAATGAGCTACAAAGTAAGAATCATCTACTCAGAATGAAATTAATACTCTGGCTCACAGGCAGGTCTGTAACAAATACTTTTTTATAATAAAGACAGACTGGGTCTTCTGCCCCAGGAACAGCTTAGCTGCTTTAGTGAGAGTTTGATCACTACCTGTTAGCAACTGCTACCTATGGATGGAAACACACGTGATGACCTGCATCATTCAACCAAGCAGTGCCCCCAGGGGAAAACAAACAATACTGTCTGCTTGTTCACCAGCTGGAAAAACCACCTCCTAAATTATGCAAATGATGACAAGATTCAGCATCACTCACTGGATAAAGTTTAATCTCCAAATCACACACCAAATATGACTTACCACTTGCTCTACTGGGCGAACAGGGAAACTGAGACATGGAAGAAAGAAATGAAACCTTTGTGTTGAAGGTCAAGGACTTGTTTTAGAACTCCATCACTCAAGAATACTGACTGTGGGTAAGTGACCTCATCAATCTGGTCCCAGTTTTTCCAATTGCCAAATGCAAACACAGACATTACTTCACTTGTAAATCCATGTGAAATTCATAGAAAAGTGTTTGGGATATAGTAAACACTCGGTTAATGGTAGCTATTGCTTTCATCATTTTTGTCAATAAGTTAAAATGTGCCAAGCACTTTGTCAAGGTTGAACAGACCATTCAACAAACATTTACCGAGTACCTAGAAGGTGCTGTACACAAGTCAAGAAGCAACAGTTAGAAGTAGACATGAAACAATGGACTGGCTTAAAATTGGGGAAAGAGCATGTACAGACTGTATATTGTCACACTGTTTATTTAACTTCTATGCAGAGTACAGCCTGCAAATGCCAGGCTGGATGACTCACAAGCTAGAATCAAAATTGCCAGGAAAAATAGCAATAACCTCAAATATGCAGATGATACCACACTAATGGCAGAAAGCAAAGAGGAACTAAAGATCCTCTTGATAAGGGTGAAAGAGGAGAGTGAAAAAGCTGGCTTAATACTCGACATTCAAAAAACTAAGATCATGACATCCTATTTCATCACTTCATGGCAAATAGATGGGGAAAAAGTGGCAACAGTGGCACATTTTATTTTCTTGGACTCCAAAATCACTCCAAACAGCAATGAAATTCAAGGACACTTGCTCCTTGGAAGAAAAGTTATGACAAACCTAGACGGCATATTAAAAAGCAAAGACACCACTTTGCAGACAAATGTTCATGTAGTCAAAGCTACGGTTTTTCCAGTAGCCATGTACAGACGTGACAGTTGGATCATAAAGAAGGCTGAGTATCAAGAAGTGATGCTTTCAAACGGTGGTGCTGGAGAACACTCTTTCGAGAGTCCCTTGGACAGCAAGGAGATCAAACCAATCGATCCTAAAGGAAATCCACCCTGAATATTCATTGGAAGGACTAATGCTGAAGCTGACGCTCCAATACGTTGTGTATTTGATGAAAAGAGCTGACTCTTTGGAAAACACCCAGATGTTGGGGAAGATTGAGGGCAGGAGTAGAAAGGGGTGACAAGAGGATGAGATGGTTGGATGGCATCACTGGCTCAATGGACATGAGTTTGAGCAAGCTCAGGGAGATGATGAAAGACAGGAAAGCCTGGCGTGCTACAGTCCATGGGGTCACAAAGAGTCCAGCACAACCTAGCAACTGAACAACAATAACTACGAGGGGCTAGACACAGTTCCTATTTCATTTAATCCTACAACAATATGAAGAAGCCATTATTGTCTCCATTGTCCAAATATGAAAATCAAGCCTTAGAGAAATTATTAACAACAAACTAAAAACTGTCTGACCCAAATCTCCTAGGCTTTATCTTTCCTTGATGCTGCTATAAAGGTGATATGGTATTGTGCAAATAATTCAGCTAGCCCAGAGTAGGTCTTAATAAATAGTCTATCAATAAACAGTCATTGATAGAATCATTTATGTTACCATACTGTCTAGTACACTTTTTCCTTAATATGAGTCAATTATACACCATCTTTGTACTTTTAACACCTTTGTCTTTTCATACTGATTTTTTAAAATTTGGTATAGATTCATATTATTATTAAATGGGTGAACAATTTTTATAACACTCAAAAACTATATCTGTGTTATTCACATATCCTGGCACCTCAGAAAATCCTCATGAGATTTCTAAAAAACTATCTCTTGATCTTAAAAAATTTAGAGCAGTCAGCGTATGTTTCTATGGTGTGAGGATATGAGTTATTATAGCTTTTAAAAATTACTTTTGCTATGCTCTATATAAATTTTAAAAATGTTTTAAATAGTTGCTATCACAGGATGACAACAGACATTAACTTCTGGTCTATTTCTGCTTTATTGACTATGCCAAAGCCTTTGACTGTGTGGATCACAATCAACTGTGGAAAATTCTGAGAGAGATGGGAATAACAGACCACCTGACCTGCCTCTTGAGAAACCTATATGCAGGTCAGGAAGCAACAGTTAGAACTGGACATGGAACAACAGACTGGTTCCAAATAGGAAAAGGAGTACATTAAGGCTGTATATCATCATGCTGCTTATTTAACTTATATGCAGAGTACATCATGAGAAACGCTGATTGGAAGAAGCCCAAGCTGGAATCAAGATTGCCAGGAGAAATATCAATAACCTCATATGCAGATGACACCACCCTTATGGCAAAAAGTGAAGAGGAACTAAAAAGCCTCTTGATGAAAGTGAAAGAGCAGAGTGAAAAAGTTGGCTTAAAGCTCAACATTCAGAAAACGAAGATCATGGCATCTGATCCCATCACTTCATGGGAAATAGATGGGAAACAGTGGAAACAGTGTCAGACTTTATTTTTGGGGGCTCCAAAATCACTGCAGATGTTGACTGCAGCCATGAAATTAAAAGACACTTACTGCTTGGAAGAAAAGTTATGACCAACCTAGACAGCATATTCAAAAGCAGAGACATTACTTTGCCAACAAAGGTCCATCTAGTCAAGGCTATAGTTTTTCCAGTGGTCATGTATGGATGTGAGAGTCGGACTGTGAAGAAAGCTGAGCACCGAAGAATTGATGCTTTTGAACTGTGGTGTTGGAGAAGACTCTTGAGAGTCCCTTGGACTCCAAGGAGATCCAACCAGTCCATTCTAAAGGAGATCAGCCCTGGGATTTCTTTGGAAGGAATGATGCTAAAGCTGAAACTCCAGTACTTTGGCCATCTCATGCAAAGACTTGACTCATTGGAAAAGACTGTGATGTTCAGAGGGATTGGCGGCAGGAGGAAAAGGGGACGACAGAGGATGAGACGGCTGGATGGCATCACCGACTCGATGGACGTGAGTATGAGTGAACTCCAGGAGTTGGTGATGGACAGGGAGGCCTGGTGTGCTGCAATTCATGAGGTCGCGAAGAGTCGGACATGACTGAGCGACTGAACTGAACTGAAAGTGACTCTGTCTAGATTGTTTTGATTGAAGTACAGTTGATTTATAATGTTGCATTAATTTCTGTTCTACAGAAAAAAAATTATTCTACATTGTCGATGTTGTTCAGTTGCTCAGTCATGTCTGACTCTTTGTGACCCCATGGACTGCAGCACGCTAGGCTTCCCTGTCCTACACCATCTCCTGGAGCTTGCTCAAACTCATGCCCATTAAGTCGGTGATGCCATCCAACCATCTCGTCTTCTGTCATCTCCTTCTCCTCCTGCTTTCAACCTTTCCCAACATCACAGTTTTTTCCAAAGAGTCAGCTCTTCACATCAGGTGGCCAAATTATTGAAGCTTCAGCCATCAGTCCTTCCAATGAATATTCAGAATTGATTTCCTTTAGGATTGACTGGATCTCCTTGCAGTCCAAGGCACTCTCAAGAGTCTTCTCCAGCACCACAGTTCAAAGGCGTCAATTCTTCGGCATTTAGCCTTCTTTATGGTCCAACTCTCACAACCACACATGACTACTGGAAAAAACATAGCTTTGACTATACAGACAAAATGATTCTACATATTGATATTTTTTAATAAGTGATTAGCAACTCAGATAATTCAGATAAACAGAATGGTACAAAGCCTGGAACATAATGATAATGACAGTAACAACAACAACAGCGTGTTTACTACTACTGTTATTGCACGCCAGCACTGGAGATATAAAGGTGAAATAGCATAGGTCTCTTCCACTCATACAGGTATAAGTCTAAGGAGGAGACACATAAAGCAGCACCAAGCACACAATGGAACATTTTACAGCAGGAGCTAAGGTCTGTGTCTGACAAGAAAAATCAAGAAAGGCTTCACAGAAGAGGCAGCCTTCGATTTATGACACACAAGATGAAGAGGAGTTCGTCAAATATACAATTAAAGGGCATTCCTAGCAGAGAGGCTGTGTCTAAGTCCTTCTCCATAACCCAGCCAGGCAAGACATAACAGCCTGCTGATGACATCTGAAATGTAAACAGGTGATGACTATGAATTTCCTATATCCCCCCGCCAAGCTTGTTTCACCCCTCTCCTAAAATATTTTCATTCCAGAGACTTCCAGGAGGAGGACGAGGAAGAGAGAAAAAACCTCTGGGGTAATCTGCTTATTGTAAAGAAATACAACTTTGTGTTCCTTTGTCATCCCAAAGGGATGCTTCTATGTGACAGGCTAATCACCTGCAAAATTACCGTGAGGAGCTGGCTCTTAGTTACATACAAGCAGAACAGCATTCAGAGCATCTTCACATGGTTGGTTTTATAACTCAAGAAAGACTGCTCTGATTTAGCTTATTTTTCCAATTCAAACTCAGGAGATAATGAAACAAATGGATACTGCTACCTGTCAAATGAGAGGGAAAGAGAACCACAGGAAACAAGTCTTGGGTAATCAATCTGGGCTTCTCACACTGAGGCATGGAGATCGTGTAATCATTGGGGGGGCCAGAGCATAAAGCATAAGGCTCTTGAGTATTTTTATATAGAAGACGTTACTCTTAAAATACTGATGATGTGCCAACGCCTGTAGATTAAGTACTGCCTTGTACAGCGAAGTTGCACACATCACTCATACAGATTGCTCACTGTGGTCTCGCTTGGTCTCTGTTTTTTTTCAGGTCCAAGAAGCATCCCCACCACTGCCCTAGCAAAGCTTTTAATGGAAAAATTGTATGAGGAAACCAGTCTCCCCACTATTTTCTCCCGCACACACCATCTGCCTTGGCTCACCCGCATGCACAGAGGCTCCAAAATACTGAAATAAATCTGTGGTGCCTGTACAATCAATTCTCAAAGAACACAACTTTACAGTTCTGTGGCCCCTACCAACCCCTTCATATTAACAATGGGGCACTGGTTTCAAGGTTTCTCTCAGACCTGATGGTGTGAAATTAAATTTTTAGCTCACTGCTTTCCCAGATCTAATGCTAACCCCTGGTCCTGGGATGTCCTGACCCAGAGCATTTTCCCAAGACAAGATGCTGAAGGCAGCTGTGGCTGCTTCTTGCAGGTACCAGCAAAGAAGCTGCTGGATGGCCCTCTTACTTGTTTGTTTGTACAGAGCACGTGCTCTGAGGCTTAGGTTTTCAGTTAAGTCTCTCAAGCATACAGGGTGCAATAGTGCTTTCATTCTCCTTTGCTCTCTTAGCCCAGAGACACACTCACACTGCTGCACACCTCATCCCAGGATGCATCAACAGGAGACATGCTGTGTGTGGCTGGGAAGATCAATTACACACCAACATCCTCACACATCAGCAAGGAGGTGGCTGAGGATCGGATTAGAGATACTGCTCTGCTAACCACCTACTATGAGCCACTAGCCAAGTGGCTTCCCCTCGCTGAGACTGTTCCCTCTTAATGAGGATGAATACTCACCTCTCTATGTTGGTAAGAGGCTCGCTTGTTGATTCCTTCAACAAATATTTACTGAGCACTCTATTAGTTTTCTACTGCTGCCCTAACAAATCATCACAAATTTACCAGCTTCAAACAACACAACTGTAACTACATTTACTGCTGTAGAAGTCCAACAACAGTCTCACTGGGCTAAAATCAACTATCAAGAGGGCTACCTTTCCTTCTGAAGCCTCCAATGGAGAATTCATTTCCTTGCTTGTTGTAGCTTCCAGAGGCTGCTGATTCCTTGGCTTGTGGCCCCTTCTCCCATGTGCTGCAAAGCCAGCAATGGCAGGTTGATTTCTTCTCATGTTGCCATCTTTCTGGTTCTCTGCAGCCAGGAACAGTCTCAGCTTTTAAGGACCTGTGTGATTAGACTGGGCCCACCTAGATAATCCGGGATAATTTCTCTTCTCGAGGTCCTAATCTTAATTCTATCTGCATAGTTCTTTCGCCACATAAGGTGACATATTCACAGGCCCTGAGAACTGAGGCATGGAAATATATGGGGGTCCTTATTCTGCCTATCACAAACACACACTCTATACACACACACTATATGTGCATCTCAGTCATGTCTGACTCTTTTGCGACCCCATGGACTGTAGCCCAGCAGGGTCCTCTGTCTATGGGATTTTCCAGGCAGGAACACTGGATTGGGTTGCCATCTCCTCCTCCAGGGGATTTACCTGACCCAGGGATCAAACCAACATCTCCTGCATTGGCAGGTGGATTCCTTACCACTGAGCCACCTGGGAACACTCTGTATACATCAGTGAACAAAAGCAAAGTCCCTACTTCAGGGAGTAAACATTCTAGTGTGTGGGGAGAGACAACAAACATTAAAAAAAAAAAAAAGAGCAAAGTATTCCGTATGTTAGATGCTCTGTGTACTGTGGAACAGATATCAACAAAAGAAGGTAAAGAGGAGTATCAGGGTCGGGGGACAGACTCTAGTATTAAAGATGGTGGAAATACATATTAGAGGGTAGAATGCATGAACCTGAGATCATGAAAGGGTTGCAATGATCGGGAAATTAAAAGGCCATTAATTTTCAGAAACAGAGTTAAAGGATCTAGCACATAATCGCTCATGTTTCCCTTTCAACAGTGATGATTTTCCTATGAAGAACCCTAGTTAAAGTTTGTCCCTTTGATTCTAAGAGTGGAGTACCTGGCCCAGTATGAGACAAGTTTTCTAGCATACTGATGGAAGTATGCTGGACGTTTGGCAGAAGAGTACAGAGGTCCAGCCCTGCAAATGACTGGCTGTGAGACCTGGAAACATCAATTTCCTTCTCTGGACCTCAAAGATTTTCTAGATTGACTGGCACTTACCCTGGGAACTTCACACTATTTGGAGAATAAAAATCAGTATGTGTAATCAAAAAAAGGGTGGTAGTACCATAAAGACAGAACCATAGGCTGAAAAAGTAGAATAGAGAGGCCAAAAATAAACCCTCGCATATATGGTCAAATATTAAGAACTCACATAACTCAACAACAACAACAACAAAAACAACTGAATTTAAAATGGGCAGAGGACTTTAGACATTTTTTTTCCAAAGAAGACATATGAATGTCCAGCAAGCATATGAAAAGATGTTCAATATCACTCATCATTAAAGAAATGCAAATCAAAACTACAATGGGATACACCTGACATCCATAGGAATGGCTCCCAGTTAAAAAAAAGAAAAAAAGAAGTAATAAGTATTGGCTTGAATGTAGAGGAAACTGCTGGAACACTTGTGCACTAATTATGGCAGTATAAAATGGTTAAGTTACTATGGAAAAACAGTATAGTGTTTCTTAAAAAAGTTAAAAATAAAATCACTGTATTACCCAGTAATTTTGGTTCTGTGTATGTATCCAAAAGATTTGAAACCAGAGTCTCGAGGAGGTATTTGTATACTTGTGTTCATCTCAGCATTTTTCAAAATAGCCAAGCAGTGGAAGCAACCCAAGTGTCCATAAATGGATGAATGGATAAACAAAATGTGGTACTTACATACAATGGAATATCATTTAGCCATAAAAAGGAAATTCTGACATAGAACATGGATGAAACTTGAGGACATTATGCTAAGTGAAATAAACCAGACCCCAATAAACAAATACTGTGTGACTGTACTTATATGAGGTACTTAGAGTAGTAAAGTTCATGGAAACAGAAAGTGAACTGGTGGATGTCATGGGCTATGGGATAGGAGAAATCACAGTTCTTTACTGCATTCTGCAAGAAAAACAGTTCTAGAGACTGGTTGCACAACACTTAAAAATAGGCAGGATGGTAAATTTTACAGTATGTGCATTTTGCTATAATAAATTTTTTCAATTTAAAAAACAGTAATGTAAGATCAGTAAGGAATACACATGTAGGATGTTTGCAAATTATGTTAGAACTGTAAGCACTACCCCTGTGCTCTGACATGCTCTTTGATAAGAAGTGATGGGTTTTACAAAAGCACACACTCGTTCCCAGATCTTCCATGATACAGCACACAAAATGGGGTGACTGCCCATGGTTCACAGTAGTCGCAGGACACCATTTTGCAAGATTTCTGTGGCAGATTGTCTTCTTTCCCCTGCCCAGATGAAGTATTGATGGATTACTATTATTCAAACATTGCAAGTCAACACAAGTAAAATATGGTACCATGTTTTGAAACAGGAGAATTAGGGCAACACTGAGTCTAGATGTTTCACATAAATTCTTCCCTGGATTTGTGTTAGCTCCCTTCAGTTTTTCTGAATTTCAGAGAAATTCATAAGACTTGGCTTGGTCACAGACTTGGCTGAGCCTGCATACAACAAGATGTGTGGTTGAAATGAGCTTTACAAGTTTATTTCTCTGTGCAGGCTCTGGGCATAAGAAAATCACCTTTTGAATCATTTGTAATACATTCATTCAACAAACATTCACTTAGCAACTACCATATGCCAGCTCTAGCTGGTAATTAAGACGCAGGCTCTGCCTTCCAGGAGATCATGGAGTTGAGGCATCAAAGGCAAAAACCTGTGATTACATTTCAAAAGTGCAGAATCCAGAGGCAGGAGATAGCATGACATACTCCAGGAAAGAGTAAATACCTCAGTAAGAGTGGAATTCAGGCTTCATGGCAGCAAAAATGAAAAAGAAGGGGCTAAAAAGTTACTGGGTTAGAATGCAGTGCAATTAAACTCCAGCTAAATGGCAGTGTTTCCCATTAAAGATGTTCCCAAAATGTCAAGGTGCCATGGAGACGGCCCATTGATGCTTCTCTGACTTTATTTTGCTTCCAAAGAAATGGGTGGTTCATTGACCGCTCCCTTTGAGAGGGATTTATCGGTGTCCTCAGCCTCCTCTTGAGAGATGCACATTCCAGAGTTAAGAGCACAGGTTACATACAGTCAGCAACAGTCAAGGCTTCGATCTGAACTGTGTCTGCCACCCCTTGGCTGTGAGGTATTGGGTGACTGACTGAACTGTCTAGTGTCTGTATATACAGAACTGTATATTCACTAGTGTCTGGTGTCTGTATATACGGTGTAACGAGGGGGAGAGGACGACTCCTACATTACTGGATTGCTGTGTAGTTTACATGAGGAAATCGGTGTCATGTGCTCAGCACATAGCTGCTGCTGCTGCGGCTGCTAGGTCGCTTCAGTCGTGTCCAACTCTGTGCGACCCCACAGACGACAGCCTACCAGGCTCCTCCATCCATGGGATTTTCCAAGCAAGAGTACTGCAGTGGGGTGCCATCGCCTTCTCCGCAGCACATAGCTAGCACTTTGTAAATGGCATGGATGGTATTCAACCATTCATTTACTCTCTCATCAGGCATTTCCAGACATGACCAGTGGGAGGGGGCTTGTTAAAGATAAAGCAGAGTTCGCAGTCTTCAAAAAGCCTCCAGACTAGTGGGTCAGATAGACATAATTACACAGGATGATAGCATGTCAACGTGTTTCCTCTCTCCACTTCTTAAGGCCCTTGGAAGGAGGGTCCTGTCTAGTTTATCTCCATAAAAAGGATGGCACAGAAGTTCTAGAGGCTTCAATAGAGTTCACAGGTCTTTAAGGATAAGCCTCAAAAACTGGTGACAAAAGAACCAGAGAGTGACTAGAACTTGCTGTATTTCCTATATTCTAGAATAGAATCTGTTAGAACTAAAAAGGACCCTAGAGACGGAAGGAACCCACTCCTTCCCTTTCCAGATGGACAAAGACCACACGAGTCACCAAGGGTCACTCCATTTGGTTCAGTGCTTGCTCCCGAGATGGGGCGCTTTCCCCTCTTCAGATGCGGCCTCCTTCCTCATTATTTTCTCAAGTATGTACTTTTCTGTGTTTCATCGTGACAGAATGTAATCTCCACACCAGTCCTCAAATGAAGAAGGAATACCAACAACTGTCTGCTGGTTCTACCCCTTTCTACCTTCTAATACCTGAAGCCCTGCAGCCCACATAGCATTAAGCTGGAGAAAAGTCCAGGTCTCTCTTCCTTCAGGAGCAAGTTTGTGAGCTGCCTTTGGATCATCTGGGCTCTCTCATTCCCAGAGGCCACAGAAAATTTCCCAGGAACCTGGCTGGGAAGGCACAGGGATCACAGCAGTAGCATCAGCATGAATGGTCTAACCCTATTCTCTAAAGATACTATCCAGCTCTCCATCCCCCACTCCACCCCTTTCAAATTGCCAGTAAGGCTCTCAATTTAGACAAAGGTTTGCGTCTGGCTCTTCCACTTACTAGGTGAAATTTCAGGCAAGTCATTTAACCTCCCTAAATCTGAGTTACCTTATCTGAAAATAAGCATTATGCCACCCACTTCTGCAAGCCTGAGGTGTAATTATGATGTCTGATTAGGATGCTATGTGTAAAGGGGCAGCACAGGACTGGGCAAGGGGCAACGCCTCGATAACGGTACCTGGGAGGAGGAGGAGGAAGTGGTTATTCTGTTAGCATCAGAAATAATATCAGAATTACACTTTATCCAAAAGAAACAGCAGAAATTCTCATTGATCCATCTCTGACTTTTGAACTTCATACCTTTGCTTTTAGTGATAAAAAGTTCTGTTACCAAATCATGTATACACACATACACACAAAAACCATCCCTTTTCTAAACATCATAGTAACACTGTAAACCATAAGGAAACTAAGGATCAAAGGTCAAATATCTGGCAGCAGGTTGCTCTGCTAAAAAAGCAAGAAACAAATTTGAAGTGAGGTATTTGCAAGGACTGCTCATGTTTCATCAGCTACTGATATATTCACTCTACCCTATTCCTCATGTCATGTAACAGATTCTGAACAAAAGCTTCAAAGGTTTACTTGCTGTCCATTTTCCGGATCTCCAAGAATCACTGGAGGCCCTCCCAGCCAGAACCCTTCACCTCATGCAGTGAAGACCTCTCATCTTCCCTCACACATTTCTTCCTGGGGGATATGTGCATTCATATGTGTGAGCGTTTCCCCTTCTAAGTAAACAAACCCTGAGACTGGACGTCTGTCAACAAAGATGACCCTCCACCCATCCACCCAATGTTTGTTAAACAACATTCCTGTCCTTAGTGTTTCTCCTACTGACCAGCCTAGCAGTCCTGATTCACACAGAACAGCACCCATCACCCTAGACAGCTTTGTTCCTTGTGCTAAAACTGTAACAGGCTTCTCTTCTGCTGGAGTTCCTCAGGCGTTCGGTATCTCATGCTATTTGTGCTCCCAGGTCCACGCGCAGGTTTTCTTTCCTAGAATGGTGAGATTTCCTTGAACTCCTCAAAGCTCCTTTGTGCCCCCTCTTCTTTCTCAAGCTACCTCAGACTGCCCACCAGCTCCATTTCAAGCTCCAGGCTCCCTCCCCTCTCCTGCATCTCTCCACCTTCTGCAGCTGGGGTCCTATCTACAGCTGGCCTGCCCTCTTCCATCATGCTTTACTCTCAGCCTCTGTCTTTCTCTGAAGGCTCTTCTCCCCTCCCCTTTCTTTCCTCTGTGCATCTCAGACAAAGGTAGCCCTCTGTGAAGTGAACAAGTGTGCCCAGCGCCCCATCCACACAGCTCATTTCCCCTTCTGCTTTTCTCCTTAGGTTCCTTGTTTATTTCCTCATTACTGTATCACTTTCCTTCTCCTTGACCCCTTATCTTGCATTATCACTGAATCCCACTCCCTCTCACAAACTTCTCCTTCCCTTGCCCACTCTGAAGGTGCAACAACATTATTTCAAGACATGTCACCAGCTCTGCTTTGCTCCCTCTTTCCATCAGGGCCCTTGAAGCTGTTCCAGCTGTGTGTGCCTGCTTTTAATGTCATTCTTTTAGAAAAACTTTCAAAGACATTCTATTACGCCACAAGGGTAACTGTCGATTCATACCTCAACCCTTCATCTTGTTTTAAACAGGAAGCATCGTTGGAACCTCGTTTTGAGCGCCCCAAATACACACATCCTCTCCTCCCCATTCCTGTTGTCGCTCTCTTGGCTCTGGTCCTAATTATTTCTCTCCGACACCCCTCACCCACATCTCTGACTTTTTTCTTGTCAATTTCCATCTGCCCTTCACACCCTCTGCTCAAGACTGATTCCAAAAGCAAATGTGATCAATTAATTCCCCAGATGACAAGGCTCCAATAGCTTCCCGTGACTTTCAACAGAGTCTAAACTCTCCAGGATGGAGTGCAAGGCACTTCGGGAACTGGTCCCTCCCTGCCTCCAACTGCAAGCTCATATCCCTCTACCTACCACCGTCTAAGCTCACCACGGACAGTAATATGGGACCACTTTGTGGGTACAGCCAGGGGAAACACATTCTGGTAGTTCTTGCTGCCATGCCTCTAATATGATGTTCTTGTGCTGGGAATGCCCATTTTAGATAGATAGATAATTGGATTGGCCAGCAAGTTCAGGTTTCCTGTAAGATCTTAGAAAAACCCAAACAAACTTTTAGCCAACCCCAATAACTCCTATTATCTTTTCTCTTTCATCCCATTATCCTTCCAGCCTCAAGTCAACAAAGAAACAAAGAATAGATGGAGGGAGGGAGAAGTAACACATGGAAGATGGCAACAAGCAACTGCAGGGTACACTCAGATAATTTCTGGACCCACAGATGATTTCTCACCCTGTATCAATTATAACTAAATTGTTCTTCAAATGAAAGAGAAGGTTGTAATAGCCCTATACTTCCCTTGACACATTCAATTGGATACCCAGCTGTCCCAAGATAAACCAGCATGGCAAAAAGAACGATAAAAATAATAGCTAATTATTATTAGCTATTGATAATAATATCCAGAAACCACCAGAGTTCTTTACCTACAGCAACTCACTTCTGCCTCAAAAAACAAGAGAGGAGGCAATAATTTACTCAAAGCCATACACCTTTTCATAGAGGGCCAGAGTGCAAACCACAAAGCCAATGTTCTTAACCCTTACACCAATACTGCCTCTGTGATCTGCTATTTTAAGTAGCACTGTTAACATATACCAAACTTTCTTCAAGAAGTCTCACTATAGACAATGAAGGGCTGGGTCCCGCATGGCCCCATTAATTAGACTATAACGTTCTTCCAGAAGCTCATCATACTGAAAAGAATACGGTGTTTGAATCAAAGGCCTGATGGGGTTCAAGCTCTATCTGTATCACTCAGTAGGCATGTGGCCTTAAGGCAAATCATTTCCCTTGGTCTTCAATTTCCACCTGTAATGGAGATCTTAACACCTACTCTCGTGGGAATGCTGCAGAGTACAAATGAGATAAAGTCTATAAAAGTATATCGCAAAGGTACTCATTTCAATTCTAGCAGTTCTCGTCAAACACCAAAATATCCACGATTATTCTCCTAATGTGAACATCACCTGCAACTCTTTAGCTCGTGGACACTGAAGTTCTGCACATGTGTCCTGAATTTATCCTCACAGTGCAAATAATCAGAGCACTGGTTACTGGTAATGTAATCTTTTTCTGGACCACAAAGTCTTATCCTATATGAAGTCCCTTCTCCTTTCAAATTATCCCCTTCAAGGGTCCTACAGAGATGATTTCACCCACCCCTCAAGAATGAGGTGAGGAGAAATCAAGGTGAAAGAGAAAGAAAAGCCAGCTTTGGTCCTTTTCATTTCATTTTTCAACCTACTGTGACCTTCATAATTTTCACTATTTTGCTGTTTTCCCTCTTCTCCCAACTTTCTGTTCACACTTACCAACCTTACTATCAGTTCAGTCGCTCAGTCGTCTCCGACTCTTTGCGATCCCATGAATTGCAGCAAGCCAGGCCTCCCTGTCCATCACCAACTCAGGGAGTTCACTCAGACACGTCCATCGAGTCAGTGATGCCATCCAGCCATCTCATCCTCTGTCGTCCCCTTTTCCTCCTGCCCCCAATCCCTCCCAGCATCACAGTCTTTTCCAATGAGTCAAGTCTTTGCATGATGTGGCCAAAGTACTGGAGTTTGAGCTTCAGCATCATTCCCTCCAAAGAACACCCAGGGCTGATCTCCTTCAGAATGGACTGGCTGGATCTCCTTGCAGTCCAAGGGATTCTCAAGAGTCTTCTCCAACACCACAGTTACTATAGTCCATACTAATACCATTAAGGGTGTCTGCTCTCATGATATCCAAATACCCAGCTTTGGTTCTCCAGCTGTGGCCAGTTTTCCTTCCATATCTGCATGCCTCATGGTTCACATAACCCTCTCAAAGCAACCTTTTCATCTCTAAGCATCCACACAATCATTTCCTGTAACTAATTTAAGTCCTTCAGTCATGTTCCTGATGACCATGCTTTTCCTCCAGCCATGCAGGAGAAACTCACTGATCCTAGCCAGTAACAGAGCTGGGATCTGAACCCAGCTTCCTTGACCACAACCAAAACTCATTAAAGAATAACACATTAGCTCTACATTTTTAGTTTCAAGAATGTTTAGTACGTCACAAGTAAATAGCCTAGTACTATGCTTGGTTTCAGTGTGTCTGCTTATTTAACTTGTATGCAGAGCACATCATGAGAAACACTGGACTGGAAGAAGCACAAGCTGGAATCAAGATTGCCGGGAGAAATATCAATAACCTCAGATATGCAGAAGACACCACCCTTATGGCAGAAAGTGAAGAGGAACTAAAAAGCCTCTTGATGAAAGTAAAAGAGGAGAGTGAAAAAGTTGGCTTAAAGTTCAACATTCAGAAAATGAAGATCATGGCAACTGGCCCCATCAATTCATGGGAAATAGATGGGAAACAGTGGAAACAGTGTCAGACTTTATTTTGGGGGGCTCCAAAATCACTGCAGATGGTGACTGCAGCCATGAAATTAAAAGACACTTACTCCTTGGAAGGAAAATTATAACCAACCTAGATAGCATATTGAAAAGCAGAAACATTACTTTGCCAACAAAGGTCCATCTAGTCAAGGTTATGGTTTTTCCAGTGGTCATGTATGGATGTGAGAGTTGGACTGTGAAGAAAGCTGAGCACCAAAGAATTGATGCTTTTGAACTGTGGTGTTTGAGAAGACTCTTGAGAATCCTTGGACTACAAGGAGATCCAACCAGTCCATCCTAAAGGAGATCAGTCCTGGATGTTCAACTGGAAGGACTGATGCTAAAGCTGAAATTCCAATACTTTGGCCACCTCATGCAAAGAGTTGACTCATTGGAGAAGACCCTGATGCCTGGAGGGATTGGGGCCAGGAGGAGAAGGGGATGACAGAGGATGAGATGGCTGATGGCATCACCGAGTTGATAGACATGAGTTTGGGTAAACTCCGAGAGTTGATGATTGACAGGAAAGCCTGGAGTGCTGCAGTTCATGGGGTTGCAGAGTCGGACACGCCTGAGTGACTGAACTGAACTGAACTATGCTTGATAAGAGACAAGAGGGATACAAAATGAACACAGAGAAGTACTAACAAAGAGGAGGCTGCCACAGAAGCATCTGTTACTTCTGTATCACCTGTTGTGTAAAAAGGATATATCACTAATGTATACAGTAATTCACAGGAGTTTATTACAGAATCTATCATATATAAGATAATCAAAAGGAACAAGCAAGTTGTGTTGTTGGCCACTGTATCTTCAAGATCTCGTTTCCAGTTTGGCATGCTAGCAGGTAAAAATAACTTCATGTAAGACATGGTTTTTCCAGTAATCATGCATGGATGTGAGAGTCAGACCATAAAGAAAGCTGAGTACTAAAGAATTGATGCTTTTGAACTGTGGTGTTGGAGAAGACTCTTGAGTGTCCCTTGGACAGCAAGGAGATCAAACCAGTTCATCCTAAAGGAAATCAGTCCTGAATATTCATTGGAAGGACTGATGCTGAAGCTGAAGCTCCAATACTTTGGCTACTTGATGCGAAGAACTGACTCATTAGAAAAGACCCTGATGCTGGGAAAGATTGAAGGCAGGAGGAGAAGGGGACGATAGAGGATGAGATAGTTGGATAGCATCACTGACTCAAAGGACATGAGTTTGAGCAAGCTCCCAGAATTGGGGATGGACAGGGAAGCCTGGCGTGCTGCAGTCCGTGGGGTTACAAAGAGTTGGACACAACTGAGTGACTGAACTGAACTGAACTGAAGACAAGTGAAGCATTAATCGCCCCATTCTATCCAGGCAGAGGGAAAAATATACACAGATATACAACGGATACAAATTTATGTAGCTGGAAAACTGCATTTTTAAAGTAAAATACAAGGACTTCCCAAGTGCTCCAGTGATTAAGACTCTGCTTCCACTCTAAGGGTCATGGGTTCGATCTCTGGTGGGTGAATCTGTATGTGCAAGGCCAAAAGAAATAAGCTTAAAAAAAAAATTGAACAGGAAATAAAGATGTCAACTTAAAAAACATCAGAAATAAAGTAAAATACAGTGTTCATGCAGAAAGCAACTCCAGTCACAACTCTTAGTTTTTGTTGCTCCTTGATAACATACTCCCTTTATTTGGACTAAAAACCAAGATGTGTGAGAGGGTTTGGGCATGTTTCAGAAGCAGCCACAAGATCAATGTGGTTCAAGAAAAGTGCACATGGGCCTGGGGAGGTGGAGGTAAAGAGAACAGGGTGCTTGCATGCATGCTAAGTTATTTCAGTCGTGTCTGACTCTTTGAAACCTTACGGATAGACAGTAGCCCACCAGGCTACTCTGTCCATGGGATTCTCCAGGCAAGAATACTGGAGTGGCCTGCCATGCCCTCCTCCAGGGGACCTTCCTGATCTGGGAGGTCTGTGAAGTCCAGGGAGCACTGTGCTGGTCTGTAAACCAAGGAGACCTGATTTTCCCGATACTCCCCCTAGAGAGAGTCTGGGGCTGGGGGATGAGCAAAGGCCCTGGAGTGAGTCCCCAGGGCTGCACAGTCAGCATCAGCCACGTCCTCCCTGTGTGACCTCTGGCAGGCTAACTCCTAGGCCTCAGTTTCTTATGCAAAATTCGGATGATAATAATAGTACCTAAATCAATGGGTGCTGTGACACCTCAATGATCTTTTAGAATCATGCCTGATGAGTAAATACTAGCAATAATAATCCATCTAAACCAAAGCCATTACTGCCCCCTGATTCACTAAAAGAATTTTTGGTTTTCCCGAAGTTCCACTTCAGCATAAGAATCTGATTCAGGCAAGCATTTCAGAAACTGCCTGTAATTGATGCTTACATTGATTATCAACAAGATAGATCAGGGGTCTGCAACCTCTGACCTGTGGACCTAATGTAGTTCGCTGTCTGTTTCTGTAAGTCTTACTAGAACATATTCATTCACATGTTCTACTATTCACGTGGTGGCTACTTTTGAGCTACGAGGCAGAGTTAAAGAGTAGCAACAAAGCCCCTATAAAGACCTATGAGCTGCCAGGCTGAAAATACCTACTATCTGGTTCCTTTCAGAAAACGTTTGCTGGCCCCTGAGATAGATGGCTGAATGATATATATATATAGATGACATCCACATATAGGAGTACATGAGAGCAAAATAAACACATGTATCCATAATCCAGAAAGTTGATTCAAGATTTTGCTCCTAACCCTTTCCTGCTTTGGCTATTAGCTTAGATAAGTGGTTCTCAATGTCCTGCCCTCTTGTGATTTGCTTATATCAGTGGGTTTATCTGTCAGCCTTTATCAAAGGTGGTGCAGAAAGAGAACAAATTTGAGACCTTTGTCTTAGATCTTACCAGACTATTCGGGTCGACCCAGGTACAGCTTTATTCAAAGCAATCATTTCACTAACACAGGTCAAATTACTTTCCCCTTTTTCTATCAGACCAACGTCAGACCCAATGGGCCTTGTGTTGCAAAGACAAACTGCTGAAAGCAGAGAGCTTCAAAAACCAATAGAAACACACAGTTACATTAGCCTCTAGTCTTGAAGTACAAAAACAGCCTTTGTGGTTGTCTGAAATACAAGAGATCTCAATCGCTGTTTACTGAACCTTAAACCTTGACAAAAGAGGTTACTTTCAGGTCCTGAACTAGCTTCAGATTTATCCTTTCCTTAACAAAAGAGACTGAGCTGGATGAATCTCATCCCTTTTGCTATTTTAGAATTAGAGATTAGAGGAGAAGGAAATGGTTTTCAATGAAACTTCTTTGCAGGTGCCTCTGGAAAGCAGGGATTGACCATGCCCTCAGAGCAGTATGTTCAAAATGGTTTCTGTGAACAATATTTTAATAGGTATTCTGTAAGAACAGGGAGGGGTTCCATGTCTATAAAAGCTCAAAGCATTTTGTTTTCTATGCTTCTTTCCAGTGGGGGTTCTCCAAGTCTTTACCTTGTGCATTATGAACCTCCAAGAGGGAGACCACATGGGCAGTTTCCCAAACTTACTTGATCAAATAAAGCCTTTATGGGTCTGATTTTTCTTGGAATGTAATTTACGGAACATGGTCTTTAGATAATGAAAAATTTTACTGCAAGATGCGACCTACTTTTAGATACTCTCTTAGAAAACAGTTACTCATTAAAAACTGTTGGTTTTTTTTGCCATTCTGCCTGTTAAAGGAGCAAATAATTATTAATATACAAGTGAAACCCTATATTATAAGCCATGGGAAACAACTTCTATGGAAGCAGGATTCCCAAGCCTCATCCTTACAAACTGCTTCTCAGCTATCAAACTGGATATCAGATATCATTAGTAATTTAAAGCAGGAATAAATAAATGTTCCTTAAGCCATTACTGCAGGACAAGAACTGCTTGACATGATACTGCGTTTAATCTCCAGAACAACCTTGCATGTAAAAATTTATTATTTCCATTTTGCAGATGAAGATATTGGAAGGCCAGAAAGTAACCTTGCCAACTATAAAATAACCAGCATTGAACCCATGTCTGGTTCAATCTATTCTTGGGTCTCATAACAGTTGTCCCAAGTACTTTATTTTTATTGAAATATAGGTGATTTACAATGTTGTGTTAGTTTCAGATGTATAGTAAGTGATTCAGTTACACACACACACACATTATTTTTCCGATTCTTTTCCCTTATAGGTTATTACAAAATATTGAGTATAGTCCCTGGTGACGTAAGTCACTATTGATTCTCTGTTTTGAATATATTCAAGTGTATCTAAAAGAATTCTCTGTGATGATGGAAATGATACATACTGTGCTGCCCACTAGCTCTACTAAGGTAGCCACCAGCCACATAACACAACTGATCCCTTGAAATGTGGCTAGCATGACTGAGGAACTGGATGTTTTATTTTAATTAATTTACACTTAAAGAACCACAGGTGTTCCTCTATCATACTGGAAGAGCATAGAACAACCGCATTCTTAAATACAGAGTCTGTTTGACTCAATTTTCAGAAACATCAAGTTTCTGAAAGATAGTTTCCTGCTACCAACTTCTGGTTTTACCATATGTCACTAATTAAGGAGCCAACAGATCCCGAGGACAGGGATCAAAGGGGAAATGGGTACGAGGGAGTAGACTGACAAACAAGGTAAAGTGAAGGCAGAACATGTGGGCAAGATAGAACGCAAGGTAAAGGAAGAAAGCGGGCTAGGGTTATTTCTTGTCAGGCCAAACCAACTGAACCATGTTAATAAAGTATAAGGTGGTGAGGCAGACAGAGCAAGAACAAAGCGCCTAGAGATCTGGGGTAACTCAGAAAATGCCCACTGCATTTTAGTAGGCTTTGAGACACCACCTTATGCATCTCTCATTCTATTTGCTGTCAGTGAAGCACAAGAAAAGCTTGGACACTCAAAACATTAGACACAGGTTTTGGAAAAGTCCATTTAACCTCACATTTCTATGCTGAACAAGCCAGGTGAGAAATGCATAACTGTGTCACGTAGCATTTTCAGGTGTAAGGTGCCTGCAATTTTCATTAGAGGAGCCCAGTCCTCGACTTACTAACAAGTATTTGCTATGTGGCTCTATACAGGCAGTTAGAATATCCCTAAGAGATTCCATTTTTGTCCCCATTTTTTCCCTGAGGTCATAAAGGACTGTTACTGTACAGAAATCATAAGATTCTAGAATCAGAAGGATCCAGAAATCACTATTTTCAATTCCCCTATCCAATGTGGGATTATCCAGTCATCTATAGCACCCCATTACCTCAATCTTTTCAGCCTATAAAACTTGAGAAAGGGATCAAATACATGATCACACATAAATAATTTCACACTTAGACAATTCCTTGAGCCAAAACTTGCTTTTTCTAACCTTCACTTCTTTGATAATAAACATAAGAATTCTAATATCCATCACCCACAGCAGTGTTTAAAATACTTGAAGATGGAGATTACACTCCACCCTCCCCCGATACACCTCTCCCTGCCAACAAATACATGTTTCAAAGCAGAAATATCTCTGGTGGCTTCTATTATAATTTTTAAGGAATACCTTTTTTTTTTGATCATTCAACATTCTTTCTCCAGATACACTTTGGTGTGATCAATTTCCGTACCACCAACACTTTATCTAACTAATCTACTGCATTCCGTGCTTGGTGCTGGGCTCTGGGGAAAACAGCTGAGACAGAAGACACCATGCCATGTTCATGGAGTTTATGTGAGGCAAATGTGTCTACACTTACTTAACTTCTAACTGACCCTCCAGAGAATTGCGACAAGAACTCAACTTTTTCTTTAGGTACCAACTACTTCCATTAATCTACCCTGAGAGTGATCAGGCATCTCTAGTAGACTACTGGTGAAATGTATTGCTGTTTGTTGTTTTTCAGTCACTCAGTCATATCTGATTCTTTGTGATCCCATGAACTATATAGCACATGGTTCTCTGTCCTTCACTATCTCCTGCTCAAATTCATGTCCATCAAGTCAGTAATATCATCCAACTATCTCTTCCTCTGTTGTCCCCTTCTCTTCCTGCCTTCAGTCTTTCCCAGCATCAGGGTCTTTTCCAATGAGTCAGCTCTTCTCATCAGGAGGCCAAAGTACTAGAGCTTCAGCACCAGTCTTTATAATGAATATTCAAGGTTGATTTCCTTTAGGATTGACTGGTTGGATGGATCTCCTTGCAGTCCAAAGGACTCTCAAGAGTTCTCTCCAACACCACAGTCTGAAAGCATCAATTCTTTGGCACTCAGCCTTCTTTACGGTCCAACTTTCACATCCGTATATGTATTAAATCAATTCCTCCTCCCCCATCTCCCTAAGAACAGCCAGATATCCACTACATTCTCTTTTGCTACTAATATTAATGATTTGCACGTAAGTCCAAGACTCTGCATTTAGCTCTTTCAAATCTCACCTTGGCTGACCCAATCAACCCTTCTCAGGCCTGAAGATCTGTTTTAAGCCTGGCACACTGGCTCTTTGGCCTCTGTAGTATCCGCCAAACTGGCTGGCATACTTGGTCCACCTTCTCTCAATCCCTGCTGAAACTGTTCACACAAAAAACAACTTCTATGTGGTGACTGTCCACGTTTACCAGAAGCACTAGATATTGCAGGTTTTACATTCATTCACTCATTCAGTGAACATTACTCAGTGCCCTCTTTGAGTAGGATCCTAAGGCAGGGGAGAAGATTAAAAAGAGAAAGAGACCTGGTTACTGTGCTTGAGACACAGAGTCTTATGGAGGTGACTGTCATGTATCTGAAAAACTAGAATATAAGACCTAATCCTAGTGCCATGGAGTGTGATCAGGAGAGCCATCTGTTGGGATTGAGAAGACCTAGGAAGGCCTCAGAGAGGCGAGGGCAATGAACCAGGGCTTTGATGGATGATGAGGAGCTCGGCAGACAGTGGTGGGGAAAAAGAAGATAACAGAAACCAGTAGAAAATGGGTTTTTAATGATGCAAGTGATATAACTACTTTTTGTTTGTTTGTTTTGGAATTTTTCTCCTTTCTGGAAGCCTTTCTGAAAAACAGTCAATATGTTAACTGGCATCTCACATACTTCTCCTCAACTACGAATGGCCCTTTGCACTTCCAACATTTGACTTGAGAGTTTTTAAGAAAACTTCTTTTCTATCTTAAAATGCAAAGCAAAACACCCCGTGTTTACAAATCAGAGGCAAAAGCCTCTCGCCTTTGTTTCACAACTCTGAATGTCTTAACTACACATATGCCTGCTTCTGTCAGGAAAGCGGGAGACACTGGCTCTGGGCTGGGGGACTGGCCACACTGAGGCTTTTCAAGGCTTCCTGGGTTCTGTCCCCTCCCCGTGGGATGCCCAATTACATCTCATTTTCTGTGTGGCCTTTTACTTCCTTTGAACACTGACTTGAAGGTGGGTCATAGTTTTGAATGTGCTCATCCAATGTTGAAGTCCTTCATCCCGGAAAATGCTGTCCGCCTCCTGGTAGCGCTTTTGTTTATAAAGAAGCTTTCTCACAATTCTTTCCTCCAGTTCCATCCTTAGTTTAAGCCTGAGATAATTAAAGCTGTATGCAACAGGCGGAGTTGAGAAACCTTTTCCTCCCTTCTTTTCTACTGGGATCACCAACACAACATAAACATCTTTCCAGCCACACAAAATCCAAAAGGCAATAACATGAAGAGTGATGGGCTTCGAGTGCAAAATTCTTTTTCCTTCTTGGAGGATGAGGAGAGATTTGTAGACAGAGACTGAATCTTATCTTTGTTTTCTTAGCTCAATGAATAGCAACAAGCCTACAGGTGCTTAAGATTAATAAATGCTGAGTTAAGAGAATAACGTGATAAATGGACAGACAGCATAGTTTCCTGCTCTCCAAGGGGAATGTCCTAATTAAATAACATTTTAATATTAATTCAAGCCTGAGATTCTAGGCTTATGTCATTTTGTGAAATAAATCAGACTACTGACAGGCATATTTACTTAGGTAATATGCATATGCTTTAGAAGGTGGGCCAAGTCTGAGAATACCAGTAATCTATAAAGCACCCATGACTCAAATGCCTCTCCCTCAGCTCAGTGGTCTAGCAACCACAGAAGTAGCAGAATACTATCCAGATATCCCAGAATGTGAAAGATGAGAATACGCCATTCCACAGATAAGAAAAGTGAGGCCAAGAAAAGTAAAAAAAACTCACCCAAGGTCACTTGGCTAGCAAGCTGCATAACTTGGACTGAATTTATTGTTGCTTCCCCAGGAAAGCTCATCATTCATATTCAAGGTAGAAAAATAATACGTATCAGCTCAAGCCATAATAAACCAAATGAACTGAATTAACTCCAAGGCTCCTGCCTTGTTATGAAAACTCAGCAGCAAGTCTAAGATGTCAGAAGCTAGAGTCAAACTGAAAAAAAGACAACTGCTTTAAAATAGACAGTGTGGGAGTACAATGGCCTGCCTTACTTCCCCAATGCTTGGGGTACTTGCTCACTGACCACATGTCTGCCTTTGCCCAGCACTCACTGTATGGGTAGTTTTTACTGGATTAGGAGCCAAGAGGGTCTTGGGAATGACCATTTAAATTTCTTTCAAACTTAAAACAATGCTAGTGTTTGACAGCTAGAAGGGTCCCGTTCCTGCAAGAGCTCCCCTCCTGGTATGACCATCACCTGAAACACCACCTCTCAGCGTCTGCAAACCTGTGCAAGAAATCAGGACCATGCCTCAGTGTTGGAGCATTTATTTTTCAGGTTAATTTTTAACACCCGAGGTGGAAAGAATGAAAAAACAAAAAAACAAAAACAGCAGGCTTTCAGTCTGTAGAACTAGAACTGTTTTCTTTCTAAACACCTCAGCCCCCAACCTTTTCTATCTAAAATAGTGTTTGGCACGTAGTTGGCATTTATTTCAAACAGCTAAATGTGCAAAAGTTATGACAGTTCACCTGATTTGCCCATGGACTCCCCAGCTGGAAGCAGCAAACCAAAGGTTCTATCTAAAAATATGGTCACCATCCCTATGACTCTATTAAACAAGACTGTTGAAGTTTTCCATGCCAAAATCTGCCTTAGAAAAAAAAAAAAAAAAGGAGCCACAGAGACGTTTTCCTATTGTCTCTGGTTAAGAGTCACCTCTTACGCTGGTCCATGGAGACTTCCTGAATGCCGGCCCTAAATCATCCCATGTAGCTGGGGCTGTTTATTTGAGACACTTCTCGTCACATGAATCCACTGCATTACCATTTAGTAACGCCGGGGAAAGAGAGGCAATCATAGCTGTGCCCATCTAGACACATTACACAATTCATACATGGGGCAATCATGAAATGGGATTTATTCAGTCTCAGGCACTGACGCTGATGTGGCTCAAACCTAATTTTCTAGAGGACAGCGCAATTCTCATTGATTTGAGGAGATGTATTCACATTGTCTTGCTCTGCAGACTGGCTCTCCATGCAAAAACAATCTCGAAACATCAAAACCCTGGTGAGGACAGTGGGAGCTCTCTTTTCTTTCTTAAAAGCACAAGAATGACCTTACCACCCAAAAGGCCGCATTTTGACAAGATGGGAAGTAACATAGCATGGCCCCACCATAAGACGCTGAGTAATCGGAAATGTATAAAAGGATTCTATTATAGGAATGAAATGATTTACCTCCCCACTAGACTGCAAATATTTGGCATTTCATATACATTAAAATGAAATCTGCCAGAGAAACTACTGAATTTACTTTACATGGCATAAGTATTAATATCTAAGCGATTTTACAACTATATAGGAACCCTTTGCTATTTCAGGCATATCTGCATTTGTTTTTCTTTCCCTGTATGATCTCTTAAGATACGGTTGCAAAATATTTATTGACTGTCTCATTGCAAAATACTTTTCATATATGAGAAGACATATTTTTAAAAAGCACCTTCCCTCGAGGAAATCAGAGCCAAAACCCACTCAGTCTGAGACATACAGTCTCATGTGTGAAAGTACAGTAAGAACAGAGAAGGACAGAGCCTCCGTCAAGGGAATCTGGAAGAGATTTGAGGCAGAGAACGAGAGTGTGTGTGTCCCTAAACTACCCAAGAGTCATTAGGTATTATTCCACATGAACGAAGATTCAAGGTATATAAAATCAGAGGCTTCCAGTGGATCTTAATGAATCATCAAAGCCTTCTTTCTCAACTGAGAATATGCAGGTCTAAAGAAGTAAGTATAGTTCGACGACACCAGATCATCAAATGCACCTAATAACATAACCCATGTGTCCCACTGTGCTCTACACAGCCTATTAGCACTTCTTTTCTTTTACCTGCACAGGTAACTCAACTCAGCACAGGTGCCTCGGTGAAGGTTCCCACAGAATTTTCCTAAGACTGGGCTCCATGCTTTCAGCCCCTTTGACATATAGAGAGCTTGTCTATGATACCACCTGGAATAAAAAAGCACTAAAAAATAAAAAACAGGAAAACAAATTGTGCTCCTGACACCGCCTGCATCTTTACACAATAATGACTAACTAGTTAAAACTTGATAATATGTTAGAGTAACACAATATCTGGATTGAGGTCCCTACCACCACTTTTGCCACAATGAAAATGAAGTAAAAATATATAGATAGATAAAGACCCCTAATTTCACGGTACAGTAGATGTTAGGACAAGAAATGAACTTATACCTATGAGGTCAATCTCATCTTACAGGCAGGGAATATTAATTTGCTGATATGCTTTATGCCGTAGAGTGTAAAGGAAAATTGCCATGAATGGTGCTACAAAATTTCAACGTCTCTTATGAGGCTGAGCACAAGCAGTAAAAAGGAAACCGTTTTGAGTCACCATATTTTTATGATACAAAGGGCTAAATCAGAAAATTGGAGTATTAATAAAATATTTTCTACATGGACTTCACAGATGAAAATAAATAGCTTCCTGCTTTTATGAAGATCTGATATGTTACAGTCACGTTTAAGGGCAGTGAGTCTCCCTTTTTGTAATTACTAATAGGCATGGTTTAATTACACTCATAAGTCCCAAGATATTGCTTCAATATACCAGCTGGGGACTGAAGTGCCCACTTGCTACCAGATTCCTAGATTATCTGGAGTCTGACATGCAAATCCCATCAGCTTTGATTCAGATACTTCTAGGAAGGGGCTTAAGCAATCTATCTTTTGCCTATTCATAAAGGAAAACAATCACAATGGATGCATCGACTTACTCACCTTGTTAACTCTCTGGGGCATAGTTACCTACTTTTGAGAGGGGAAGAATTAACTAGTGAGCACACTGTCATAAACACAGGCAGAGCAAGACCAGACAGAATCCCAACACCCCAGTGCCTTCATAATTGGAAGGCATCCAAAAACCCTCCTCTAGGTAGGGGAATGGTCCCATTAAGTGACAGAAGCCAGCTAGGTGGGTTGACAGCAACTCAAAGGACAGAAAACCTCACTCTCCCTGACAAACTGGCTTTTCCTAAGAAGAGAATCAGGGAAACTAAAATTGCTTCAAAGAACAGGGCAGTGAGCAGCAAGTGAGTTACCTGTGTCTCCCAAGTACACATTTCCTACCCTGATTTTCTTTCGAGGAATCATCCTCTCATCTCAGTTTCAGTCCATGAATTGAGTTGGCCAGAAAGCTTGTTCAGGTTTCTCTGTAAGCTGTTACCAAAAAACACAAAAAGAACCTTCTGGCCAACCCAACAAGAACCTTTTGGCCAACCCGACGGTTTGGTGGGCCTGACTGACCCCACCCTCTGGCTTTATAGGTGAGCCTTGGGCCCAGTACTGGCCAACGGGCAGAAATTTGACCTCCCCAGCCCTGACCACAGAGATGAATTCAGGAATCAGAACAAGTCCCTTGTGTACCAGCCCCAGCCTGTTCTGCAGCTCTACTGGGGAAAAGCCTTTTTCCCTTGAGACGGGGTTGCTAAGCCAGAAGGATGTAAGTCTGGATGGCTAGGGGCCGTCTCTGCCACTGCTGAGGAGGAGGCTTCTAATAAAGACAACGCAGAGAAAGTCGAGCTGGCCCAGAAAAACAGAGCCAAAGGGGCACTCAGCTCTAACCATGTCTGAAGCCAGGCCACACCTACTCTTGGTTATGTGAGCAGAGAAACTCCCTGTTAGACTGAAGTCACACTAAGCTAGATTCCTGTCACTGGCAACCCGAGGAGTCCTCACAGAGTCAACATTTTCAACTCACTTACACTAGTACATTTGTTGCAGTTAATGAACCAACTGGTGAACCAGTACATTATTATTAACAGAAGTCCACATTTTATTATTTTCTTAGTTGCTGTGTAATGTCCTTTTTCTTACTCCTTGTTCTAGGATCTCACCCATGGTATCACATAACACTTAGCCATTATAACTCATGACTTTGACAGTTCTCAGACTTTGCTTATTTTTGATGACCTTGACAGCTTTAGGAAGTACTGACTGAGTATTTTACAGAACGTCCCTCAAGTGGGATTTGTCATAATTAGACTGGGGTTATGTGTTCTGGCGAGGAAGACTGAAGAGGTGAAGTACCATCTTCATCACATCATATCAAGGGTAAATACAATCAACACAACTCATTCCGGTTGGTATCAACCTCCATCACCTGGTTGATGTACTGTCTGTCAGGTTTTGCCACCATAAAGTCACTCTTTTTTTTAATATAAATTTATTTAATTGGAGGCTAATTATTTTACAATATTGTATTGGTTTTGCCATACATCAGCATGTATCCACCACAGGTATACACGTGTTCCCCATCCTGAACCCCCCTCCCACTGCCCTCCCCGTACCATCCCTCTGGGTCGTCCCAGTGCACCAGCCCCAAGCATCCAGTATCATGCATTGAACCTGGACTGGCGACTCGTTTCATATATGATATTAAAGTCACTCTTTTTTATCCCCTTTCTACACTGTACTGTTAGAAGGAAGTTACTATAAGCAGCCCATATTTAAGTATCAACTCAGACTTCTAACTTAATGTGGCAACAGGCATGTGAGGCACCCTACACCATTCCTTGTCGAAATAAAGTAGAAACACATAGAGAGGGAAAACACAGTATCTGTACCAGAGATCAAAAAACAAAGCTAGTCTACGGATGTCTGTCTGAAAAACAAAATCCCAGCCTAAATACACTCTACTCTTTGAAGCAGAACAGCATAAGTCCACATGGTCCAATATGGAAGCCACCCACTCGATAAGATCATTTAAACTAAAATTAAATAATGTTAAATTTTTTAATTCAGTTTCTCAGTCATGCTAGTTACATTTCAAATGCCCAGAGCCATGTATACTTTGTAGCTACTATACTGGACAGTGCAAAGCCCATCTCCATCATCACCAACAGTTTCAATGGAGAATGCTGGCAATAATTCTGCCCATTTCCAGATGTGGGAGGCAGTCACTATACTAATGAGAAAATCAGGCTGCTGCGAAAGGTTGATGAATGAAGATACTCATCAAAGAATTATTTATATTTAAAAAGAATGAGCAACAACTTAAATATACAAGGAGAAAAGCTAAACGTTGATACAGGCATGTTAATCAAATATTATATAACTTAAAGAGGATATTTGAATAGACATTTCTCCAAAGAAAACATACAGACAAGCAACAGGCATTTGAAAAGGTATTCAATAGCACTCATTATTGCAGAAATGCAAATTAAAACTATGATGAGGTTTTACCTCACACCAGTCAGAATGGTCATCATTAAAAAGTCTACAAATAATAAATGCTGGAGCAGATGTGGAGAAAAGGGAACCCTCTGACACTGCTGGTGGGAATATAAACTGGCACAGCCACTATGGAGAACAACATGGAGTTTCCTTAAAAACTAGAGTTGCCATATGATCCAGCAATCCTACTTCTGGGCATATATCCAGAAAGAATTCTAAACTGAAAAATACATGCACCCAATGTTCATAGCAGCACTATTTACAATAGCTAGGACAAGGAGAAGGCAATGGCATCCCACTCCAGTACTCTTGCCTGGAGAATCCCATGGATGGAGGAGCCTGGTTGGCTGCAGGCCACGGGGTCCCAAAGAGTCAGATACGACTGAGCGACTTTACTTTCACTTTTCACTTTCATGCACTGGAGAAGGTATTGGCAACCCACTCCAGTATTCTTGCCTGGAGAATCCCAGGGACAGGGGAGCCTGGTGGGCTGTCGTCTATGGGGTCGCACAGAGTTGGACATGACTGAAGCGACTTAGCAGCAGCAGCAGGACAAGGAAGCAACCTAAATGTTCATCGACAGAGGAGCAGATAAAGATGTGGTACCTGTATACAATGGAATATTACACAGCCATGAAAAAGAACGAAGTCATGACATCTGCAGCAATGTGGATGGACCTAGAGATTAAAATATTAAGTGAAGTCAGCAGGGAATGGCAAACATCATATAACACAATTTATATGTGGAGTCTAAAAAATTATATAAATGAACTTACTTCCAACACAGAAAAAGACTCACAGACTAGAAAACAAACTTGTTAACAGAGGGGATAGAGTGGAGGTAAATCAAGAATTTGGGTTTAGCAGATATAGACAATGATGTATAAAATATATGAACAACAAGGACTGTATATCACAGGAATCTATATTCAGTATATTGAAATAACCTATAATGGAAAAGAATCTGAAAAAGAACATACAAATATATGTATACATATATACATATATGTGTGTGTATATATGTGTATATACACATAACTGAATTAATTTGCTATACACCCGAGGCTAACACATGATAAATAAACTATATTTATAAAATAATATAAAAGCACAGAATCTACTGTGTACCACTTGAGGGAAGGACATTTAGTATATTTTTAAGAGATATGGGAACATCGGATGTTTTATTTTGCAAGAAAAAAATGGTGTTTTCATGATTATTTTTAATGAACTCCACAAGGTAAAATGTTTACAGCAAAAAGAACAGAAAATGTTACACTTCACTTTTAAGTGTTGCTTATGTGCCAGGTAATGTGCTAAATGCTTAATAGGTATTATTTGGTTTAATAATCAACATTTCAGATAAAATAGATGCAATTTTTATTTCTATTTCACAGATGAGAAAAATCAGAGGTTGCAAGATTAAAGAAATGGAGGAACCTGGATCAAAATCCATGCTGGTCTGACCTCACACCACAGCCTCTTTATCTCTTCAACTCAAAAACACTAACAGTGATTGCCTCTGGGTAGAAATATTATATGCGACTTTTTTCTCTTTTGGGCTTCCCTGGTAGCTCATCTGGTAAAGAATCCACCTGCAATGCAGGAGACCCCAGTTTGATTCCTAGGTCAGGAAGATCCTAGAGAAGGGATAGGCTACCCACTCCAGTTTTTCTTTAACACTTTTTTGCTTTTTTCAAATTCAGTAAACACGGATTGCTTCTTTTAAAAAATTTTTTTGAAAGAAACATTCATTAAAGTTGACCACAGCCACGATACAGTTAAAGAAGACTGCTGTATGCAATGGATCCTCACTGAAAATGGGATAATTACAAACACAAGGAGCTTTCATATTCTGCTGAAGCTTCTGTTCAAATCTAATTTCTCAAAGTATATTGCTAGACACTAATGAAAACCCAAAGAGATACACGCATTCCGGAGATGTATAGCCAATGAATTTTCTGTTGTTTTTATAGTGAACAACTTTTTTATATCCTAACATTTTTATGCCAGTTATGAAAAAGATAAATACATATTTATGACATTCACTCAATTCCACAGTAACTACTAAGTTGCTCATGTTTTCACTCTGGTTTGAAATGTGCATATTTTAGTGGCTGGGAGTCCCAACCCTCAAAGAGAAAGTCACAGGACACTGTCATTTTCAGACCCTAAAACTACTCATTTGACTCACTACAGGGATTTGCCTTGGTAGCAGCACATAACAAGCTTAATTAAGGCAGCTGTAGACACAGACAGATACAAAACCCAGTGCTGCCCAACGAACAGCTAAGAAAACACCAGAACTGCCATGGACACTGGTTTTACAAAGCCTCACCATGTATCAGAAGCATCTGATCAAGAACAACAAACAAGGAGACCGAGGGAACACACAGAAATAAATGAGAACCAATTTCCACTGTTTAACTGTCTTGCAGAAACTTTCCTTTACCAAAAAAAAAAAAAACAAACCCAATTTACTCCTTGGTATATTGACTGAACTTCCACTTGAGGGAGATTGATGTAGCTATAACAGGCTAATTATAAAGAATAGGCCAAAATTCACCAATGGGTAATTAATGAGCTAAAAGCCCATAGGCCAGTTATCTTCTGACTACACACATTTTTTTGTTGTTGTTGTTATTTAACTGACTTAGTGCCAAATTTTTGGACAGAAGTACTTCTCATTAAAAAAAAAAAGAAGTTTCTAGATTTTTTGGGAAAAACTGAAGACCAGGCTACATTAGTCCAGCACTCTCTTACTGCAACCATCAGTTGGAGCTGAATAACAGCTTACCTAGCAGCCCCTCCCGCCACTCCGGACTATTCTACCAGCTAATGTCAACTGCATGACTCTTGCAGGCCCCTGAGCATGAAGCGCTTCTAACAGAGACACCCGAAAGACCATTAAAATACACCACACCTGATAGTCCACGTTTCACCTAAATGAACACAGCCATGTTTCTCCAAGCACTGCTCTCTGAATCCAGGAACAGAAGTGAGGATGCAGAGAAGCATCCTCTCTGCAAGTGAAGTCTATCTTGTCACCACCTACCAAACCACAGGAGGAGAAGGGGACGACAGAGGACGAGATGGCTGGATGGCATCACCGACTTGATGGACAGGAGTTTGAGCAAGCTCTGGGAGTTGGTGGTGGAGAGGGAAGCCTGGTGTGCTGCAGTCCATGGGCTCGCAGAGACTCGGACATGACTGAGCGAGTGAACTGACCCAACCACAACCTCCCAACCAACAGCTGGTGAAAAGATGCTCCATGAACTAGCCATGTTTACCTCACCAGATTGACTTTCCCTGACTCCTCCTACCCATCACTTTGTGACCCATCTGTATCAATGTATATACAGTGCCCACTTCTACCTTAGCCATGGCCCCCCCAATCTATGTGTCTCCTTCTGCCTTTGTTGGTTTTACGTTTTCCCAGTGGACTGTATATGCAATGCAGGCCACTGGAGTCTCTGTCATGCTCACCCTATAGGCCCAGAATGGAACTCAGAACATAATTATTGCACCAAAGACTCATCAGCAAATTCCAGATCACCTTCAGAATGCTTAGCTTAAATACTGATCCTTCCCTATCCTGGCAAAAGCCATCCTCTGTCTTATTTTTCACCACAGCTAATACTATTGGGGGCCATACTTAGCCATATTATTATCCATTTATTTGTGCTTTCAGGACTAATCTCGGATCTTGAGAAAAAAACTTATCTTTTTTATGACTAATAAAAAAGAATCAACCACTATCCTGCAAGGGCTCAAACATGCTGAGTAAATGGATGAAGTGATAGAGTACTATGATCCTTTCCCATAAGTCATCACTCCTTGTCATGGACAGAGAAGGAGCCATTATTCTCTTCATCCCCATCATACTCGCCGTCAGCATCACCGCCGGTGCCAGCACCACCATCTCCATTTGAAAAAACAGCAGAAACCCACTGCATGCAGCAGAAGAGCTGGGGCTCAGAAGCATGCCTTTGAGACTAGTGTAGCTGAAGTGCAGGCAAGGGGGGAGAAAGGATCCCACCCCGAGGACAGGTTGCCACTTCCTCTTTCACACCCTCCAGATTTAAAAAATAAAAGGGAACAGCTGCTTGTTTAGATCATCTCCAAAACAAAGCCACCATCACATCAGCAACCAGGAATGCACCCGGAAGATAGCTAGCTGAATAATGTATGCCTGATTCAATCCTAGTGGTGGCATGCCTGACGTCTTCACCTATAGAACATATTTCATATCTCCTTTCTCTAGAGTTTTCTGTAAGTTATGGATTAATAAACATTCCCGAAGAATGCTGTTTTATTAATCTTGCAAAATACTCAGAAAAAATGGAAAATATTTTATTATGCCATCTAACTTGAATTATGATAAAGTCCCACATGTGCTGATAAGAAAGTTGCTTTCTGCAGCAAACTGTCTTTGTGGCCATGGTGGCTTCCCTTCCAGTTGGATTTGGAGGAAACAAAATATCAAATTGTCTCCTGACCTGTGAAGATGATAGGGGCCACCAAGGTCACAGCAAACCATGACTGATTTCAAGCCTCTCTTCTTAGAGTTGAAGAAAAAGAAAGAAGGCACAGAGAGAGCAGGTCTATTTTCATTCAGCCACTGAACTCTCTTCATTACACTGAAGCAGGTCCTTTTCACAGGGAATGGCTGTGGGGCCATGCCGTCTATTTTATTGTCTGAGGGGGAGGCAGAATGGAACTACAGCGGCTGGCGTGACCACATGCACCAGGTACAGTTCTAATTGTGTTGTAGGTGTCACCCTTTTTTGGGGGGCAGGGGGGAGGTGTGTCATGTGACTTGTGGGATCTTCATTCCCCCATCTGGGATTGAATTAGGACCCACCCTCATAAGTGGACGCACAGACAGAGTCCTAACTACCAGAGAATTCCCCTAAGTGTCAGTTCTTTTGATTTACAAAACAGCCCCATAGGAACCCATTTTTCCATTGAAGCTCAGAAAGTTCATGGTCTTGTCTGTGGCCACAGAGCTAATCATTGGCCAAGTCTCCGTGGTTTGACCATCTATAAAATGGGGACAGAAAGAGCCTTGCTATCTATCAGATAGGACTGCGCTGAAGATCAAAGGTGAAGATCTCTGAAGAGTGTGTGTGTGTGTGTGTGTGTGTGTGTGTGTGTGTGTGTGTGTGGTGTGTGTGTGTGTGTGGTGTGTTTGGATTTACCTGTATATTTCACTTTCTGGCTTCCTTCATTCCATCTCAGTGTCAAGTATTTAAATGTTTAAGTAGTCAAAGAACCAGACCTAAAATTCACTCACTAAAACTCATTCACAGCTGTTTGTAAGGCCTCCTCAAACAGCCATTTTGCTTTTTTGCATTTCTTTTCCATGGGGATGGTCTTGCTCCCTGTCTCCTGTACAATGTCAGGAACCTCCGTCCATAGTTCATCAGGCACTCTGTCTATCAGATCTAGTCCCTTAAATCTATTTCTCACTTCCACTGTGTAATCATAAGGGACTTGATTTAGGTCATACCTGAATGGTCTAGTGGTTTTCCCCGCTTTCTTCAATTTACGCCTGAATTTGGCAGTGAAGAGCTCATGATCTGAGCCGCAGGCGGCTCCCGGTCTTGTTTTTGCTGGCTGCATAGAGCTCCTCCACCTTTGGCTGCAGAGATGTGTGTTCTAAGTCTCCTCAGTCATGAGCAACCCTCTGTGACCCTATGGACGGTAGCCTGCTCAACTCCTCTGTCCACGGGATTCTCCAGGCAAGAATACTGGAGTGGGTTTCCATGCCCCTCTCCAGGGCATCTTCCCAACCCAGGGATCAAACCCACCTCTCTTCTGTCTCTTGCACTGGCAGTCAGGATCTTTACTAGTAGTGCCACCTGGGAAGCCCAGACTTTAAAATGGTCTGCATCAAAAAAAAAAAACTTAAAAAAATAGAGGGAGACCCTTGCTCCTCCTCCTTCTCCCTTCCTTCCCATCTTCCTGTTATGGTTACCATTCAGTGAGCCCCACTGGAAGTTAGTTGCCCAGAAAACCTGGGAGATGTAGTTGGGACCAGCTTTCCACCACACTCAACAGTGTGGGGAGGGGAATGGTCAAGAGCGGATCTGAGAGAAACAGGCAAAGGACTAGTTCATACGCTAGGGAAATAAATCTCTTATAGCAGCATTTATTAATATTTCAGAGCCAAAGGGAAACAATGTAGTTCCTTCTCTTTCCCCTCCTCCCACCTGACCCCATCCAGCCTCCCTTATAGAAAACTGAGAGTGACTCCGCTGGCAACTGCATCTCTGTCTTGCCAGGGTGAACTGTGTTACTATCGGGTGTTTGAGCAGGAGAGCAGAGTAGGACTATAGGGCTCTAAAAAAAAAAAAAAAAACTCAGTTTTTTTTGTTATTGTTAAATAATTCAAATCTGACCTGACCTGAAGTGTTCTGAAGATCCTTAGAATCTTTAGTGATCTGAATGTGAATAGTCTTACTGTGAATGGCTCTGGAAGCATCAATGAATTTGATTACAGGGTACCATCCCAAACCCAGCTAGGGGTATTATAGATAAAAGGTAAATGTATGGCATAATAAAGTCTGCCTTTCTAGAAAGCAAAATAAAATCTGTATTATGAACATAGAAGACCGCAGGGTATTTGGATAAGGTATTGTGAGCCTGTATTTTAACATAACAGAGGGAGACTGAATGAAAATGTGGCCCAATAACATGCAGTTCTTAGGCAGTGCTGATGGCAGACCGTGCAACCCCTCTGGCATCATGGAATGCCCAGGCTGCATATGTTCCTGAAGTTCAGAAGAACTGCCCACTCATTCTGTGGATGAGACATCTATCACTTAGGCTGGAAACCTGGACAGCTTGTCACAGAGTCACCAAGGAGTGAATCGTGGAGCTGGAACCATTTATTGCCCCTTTGCAGTGAATGAGTTTTCAGTTCAGTTCAGTTCAGTCTCTCAGTCATGTCCAACAGGCCTCCCTGTCCATCACCATCTCCCGGAGGTCACTCAGACTCACGTCCATCCAGTCCGTGATGCCATCCAGCCATTTCATCCTCGGTCGTCCCCTTTTTCTCCTGACCCCAGTCCCTCCCAGCATCAGGGTCTTTTCCAATGAGTCAACTCCTCGCATGAGGTGGCCAAAGTACTGGAGTTCCAGCTTTAGCATCATTCCTTCCAAAGAAATCCCAGGGCTGATCTCCTTCAGAATGGATTGGTTGGATCTCCTTGCAGTCCAAGGGACTCTCAAGAGTCTTCTCCAACATCACAGTTCAAAAGCATCTATTCTTCGGCACTCAGCCTTCTTCACAGTCCAACTCTCACATCCATACATGACCACTGGAAAAAACATAGCCTTCACTAGACGGAACTTTGTTGGCAAAGTAATGTCTCTGCTTTTGAATATGCTGTCTAGGTTGGTCATAACTTTTCTTCCAAGGAGTAAGCGTCTTTTAATTTCATGGCTGCAATCAACATCTGCAGTGATTTTGGAGCCCCAGAAAATAAAGTCTGACACTGTTTCCACTGTTTCCCCATCTATTTCCCATGAAGTGATGGGACCAGATGCCATGATCTTCGTTTTCTGAATGTTGAGCTTTAAGCCAAGCTTTTCACTCTCCTCTTTCACTTTCATCAAGAGGCTTTTTGGTTCCTCTTCACTTTCTGCCATAAGGGTAGTGTTATCTGCATATCTGAGGTTATTGATATTTCTCCCGGCAATCTTGATTCCAGCTTATGCTTCTTCCAGCCCAGCGTTTCTCATGATGTACTGTGCATAGAACTTAAATAAGCAGGGTGACAAGATACAGCCTTAACATACTCCTTTTCCTATTTGGAACCAGTCTGTTGTTCCATGTCCAGTTCTAACTGTTGCTTCCTGACCTGCATATAGGTTTCTCAAGAGGCAGGTCAAATGGTCTGGTATTCCCAAAAGGTGAACTTCCTCAGTAGGCCAAGCATATGGAAGTAATGACAGATTTGCTCTTCTTGGGCTTTAAAATCACTGCCAATGGTGACTGCAGCCATAAAATCAGAAGACTGCTTCTCAGCAGGAAAGCCATGACAAACCTAGATGGCGCGCTGAAAAGCAGAGGCGTTACTCTGCCGACAAGTATAGTCAAGAATATGGTCTTCCTAGCGATCGTGTACAGCTGTGAGATCTGTACGGTAAATAAGGCAGAGTGCCAAAGAATTGATATCTTTGAACTGTGATGCTGGAGAAGACTCCTGAGAGTCCTCTGGACAGCAAGGAGATCAAACCAGTCAAGCCTAAGGGAAATCAACCCTGAATACTCACTGGAAGGACTGATGCTGAAGCTCTAGTATTCTGGTCACCTGATGCGAACAACCAACTCATTGAAAAAGTCCCTGATGCTGGGAAGGATTGAAGGCAGAAGTAGAAGAGGTTCTTAGAGGATGAGATGGCTAGATGGCATCACCGATACAATGGACATGAACTTGGGCAAACTTTAGGAGATGGTGAGGGACAGAAAGGCCTGGCATGACCCCATGAACTGCAGTCACACAGTCAGACACGACTGAGCACAATGGGGCATGAAATCCAGTTGACTATTCTTGACTTTAGAGGACCCCAGATTAACAGACATGGAGCAGAACAACTGACGTAATGAAGTATGGTACTTGGTAGAATCCAGGGCTTGGGAAGCCAAATAAGGATACTCTTACCCGGGAAAGGCGGACAGAAGGAAACTTCGAACTTAAATTGAGCCTATGGTATAGGCTCATTTTAAATTTTTTATTTCATACTGAAGCATAGTTGATTAGCAGTATTGTATTAGTTTCAAGTGTACAGCAAAATGATTCAGTTATACATATACATGTATCTATTATTGTCCAATTTCTCTCATTTAGGTTATTAAAGAATATTGAGCAGTGTTCCCTGTGGTATACAGCAGGTCCTTGTGTGTCTATGTCAATGACCTTTGTATTTCTGAAGAGGGCAATGTTAGTCCAGTGCCCAGTCCTCTTCCTCCCAGCCCATGCTGACTTACAGCTATTCAAACAAGTCAAGACTTCCCTCTCCCCTGATCCATCTGGAGCAGTCAAATGCATAGAGAATGATACCTGACCTCACCCCTATGACCCCACAAACAGAGTAGGGAGAAAATTTATAGGGTCAGCAGGTGAACCAAGTGGTCAGATTTTTGGTCCTGTAATCCTGCTTTCTTTGAGACATCCTCTTTTATATCAATCTAACCTAGTGGGGGTATGTATCATCTTCATTCCAGAAAATATGAGGATACGTGCTGATGACAGGATGTCAAAGAAGAGGGGAAAGAGCTACAGTACCTGGCAAGGGGAGGAGAGGAATTTGAAATCTTGTGGACCCTGACGTCCAAGGGGTAAATTTCAAAGTGAAGTGGATATTTTCCCTAGGTCCTAAAATACAAATATTATTTGAATGGGGAGAAATGAGTGGAAGTGAGGCTTATGAAAGAATCAATAACATAAGGGAATCCAGAGAGAGACAAACAGAGCAACAGAGACAGGATAACAACTGGCTGGTAACAACTACCACATGGGGCTATAGTTAGACAGCTCTTTCATTAGCCCTCTTTGGGCAGGTGTAAATTACAGTTCCCATGCATAGTGGTGTTTCCGCAATGAAAGAAGCTTCAAGATCTCACTATATCACTATCAAATACTTGAGGATCTTAAGACACTGCGATGAAATAAAAGAGCACTAACACGGGTGCGGGGAGACCTGGGTCTTCACTCCAGCTCAGCTAGATGGCTTGCACACGTCTTTTCGTTTCCCTGGACCCCTGATTGAAAATGGGAATAATATTCACTGACCTGAAAAGTCAAAGGGGACTGTAGCTACTGCCCAAACTGTGTCCTCTGGGCAGCCAGATGACTCCAGCCTGCCTGAAATGCCAGACCAGTGTGTCAGGAGCCAGACTCTGACCCCTGGGGCCCCAGGTCCCGTTATCTTGCCGGGGCGGGGGGGGGGGGGGCGGGGGGAGGGGCTACCCAGGACAGAGTGGTGCCATTCTCTGCACTATCCCTCACTCTCCTGGGCAACACAGGAGATGTCTCTTAAAGACCTCTGCTGCCTGAATCAGGAGAGCTGCTGATACTCAAGGTGATCACCCCTTATCAGCCACAGATCTCACTTCCCCAGTCCACTGACCCACCCGGACAAAGGAAACCCCTGCACTACAGGTTTGCAAAGGACGGCAGTGACCCAGTCAAGGGCAGTGCCAAGCCACCCAAAGCCCTTCCCCTGAGGCTGTTCTGCTATCGAATCAGTGTATGTGAAGAACCTAGTGTTGATTCTGAGTGCTAGGAGGGGAGATAGATATATATATATTTCTATATATAGATATATATATACACACACATACATATATACATATATGGCTGATTCATTTTGCTGTACAGGAGAAACTAACACAACACTGAAAAGCAACTATACTACAATAAGAATTAATTTAAGTAAAAAGAATCCTGTGTTTAGTAAGCACTCATAGCCACCAGATTTTTCTCCTCCCCTTTAGCCCCCACCATCCAGAATAAGAAATACTGTTGAGTAGGATGAAAACTAATGCATAACCAGAAAGCATATTTTAAAGATGGCATTTACAATAGCAACTACAAAAATACAAAGCATCTGGAAATAAATCCAATGAAAGAGTGCATACCTTTATGAAGAAAATTATAATTTGCATGCAAATACATTAAATAAGAACTAAATAAATGAAGAATGTTTATGGGAAGAATGAGCTTCCCTTGTGGCTCAGATGGTAAGTAATCCGTCTGCAATGCGGGAGACCTGGGTTCAATCCCTGGGTTGGGAAGATCCTCTGGAGAAGGGAAAGGCTACCCACTCCAGTATTCTGGCCTAGAGAATTCCACGGACTATATAGCCCATGGGGTCGCGAAGAGTCGGACATGACTGAACAACTTTCACAATATCATAATGATGTCATTTCCCTGAATTAATCTATGAATTCAAGCAATAATTTCAATCAAATCTCAAGAAGTATTCTAGAGTAAGTTTAAAAGCTATGATAAAATGTATATATCAGCCATAAAAAGGAACAAAATAATGTCATTTGCAGCAACATGGATGGACCCAGAGATTGTCATACTGAGTGAAGTCAGCAGAGACAGACAATACAATATCATTTATATAGGGAATCTAAGAAAAAAGGGTACAAATGAACTTTTTTACAAAACAGAAGTACAGTCACAGATGCAGAAAACAAACACATGACCCTGAGGGATGGGATGGGGAGGGAGGTGGGAGGAAGGTTCAGGATGGGGAACACATGTACACCCATGGCGGATCCATGTCAATGTAAGGCAAAACCCACCACAATATTGTAAAGTAATTAGCCTCCAATTAAAATAAATAAATAAATTTAAAAAACACATGGTTGCCAGGGGACTATAAGGGGAGGGATAAAATGGGATATTGGACTGACATAAATGCACTACTATATATAAAATAGGTTAAGAAAAACATACTGTATAACACAGGGAAGTCTACCCAATACTCTGGAATGGCCTATATGGACAAAGAATCTGAAAAAGAAGAGTTGGCTTATGTATACGTACAACTGATTCACTTTGCCATATACCTGAAACTAACACAACATTGTAAATCAATTATATGCCAATAAAAAATTTTAAAAGATGTACACGGAACACGAAAGGCCAACTTACTTTCGAAGAAGGACACTGTTGGGGATTTGTCCTGCCAAACACCAAGGCTTGTTATAAAGTTGTAATAATAAAGAAATGCAGTTTGGGCAAAAGAGTAGACCAAATTATGCCTAGAAACTAATCCTAAATGCCAGGATGATTTTCTCCCATGTGGAAGAAAATTAGAATAAACAGAATAAGTTCCTACCTCACATCACACACACACATACATACACCACAGATTATAGAACTTAAATGTAAAAGGCAAAACAATAAAGCTTTTAGAAGATAATAAAGGAGAATATCTTTATGACATCAGGGTTTTTAAAAAGGCTTTCTTAAACTTTAGACATAAAAAGTACTAACCATAAAAGAAAAGATTGATAAATTCAACCACATTAAAATTAAGAAGTTAGATAGCAGAAGGTTGGCAAGAATCCAACTTCTATGTGGCCTATAAATCTATTCAGCTTCCCAAAGGAATAAATTACAGTAACCTTTTTGCATTCATTGGAACTACATTCTAACAATACAGGCTGTGTCTCGGATTCAGCATATGGCTGGCCTATCTTTGACTTCATCTACAATTGGATTACTGGCGCTCTGGTCTAACTTGAGTATGTTTGAATGATTGTGTTTTATATTTAGAACTTTTGTGAGCATGCATGTAATAAACATAACATGTCAAAATAACATGTGCTAGGACTGAAGACAAGCACCACCACATGCCACGGTCAGAGTGCATGGGCATCATCAGGCAACCACGAGGGAACAGCACCACGTGACTTCCTTACTCTCTGGGCGGTGTCTGCATCACTTATGATCGTTCACACAAGTTGACTCTCATCCTGCCACCTGCTGGGATTTTTCCAGCCAAGTCAAAGACAGAAAATCCTAGGGGTGGATTTATAGCTATAATCAACATTGAACCCTATGGGGGTTAACCCTATGGGAAAAGTTAATCCACTATCTTTCATAAAACCACGATCGAGTGCAAAAAGCCTCTCCCAGGGAACCTGTACGTCTCCTACTTCCTTTCCCCTTCCATTTTTTCTACCATACATCCTTCAGCAATATTCCAATATTTGCTCTACATGTTGACATGTATATAACAGTAATATATGAATATAGGCTAGGATAATAAAGAAGGAAAATTTCACCCAAATATGATATATGTTTTAGGTAATGTGACCTTTTTCAAGAGGAAGTCCCTTACTTCTATCAAGAAGGATGTTTCATTGGCATGGTGGTGCCTAATAATAAAACTTTGTTACTGAAAATAAGTTACTTCTTGGAGAACCTTATAAACCTTCAAAGTATCCAGTGTCCAGATACTGAACACTCATTTAGTGTTAATTGATAAATGTCCTTTTTTGATTGAAAACATTTCTAGTTATCATTGTTCCTATAATGAAAGCAGATAGTTTTACTGAGTTAGCTCTTTTCATAGGACAAATCTGAATAACTTTTTACTGTTAATGATTCCAAAAGCTGTTAAGAAAACAGACGTAACTTTCAGTAGTTGATTGTTACTATTCATTTCCAAATTCAGATTACAAAACAAAGAACTCCCACCAAAAAAAAAAAAGGTGTTTTCAAAATCATTGATCATAAAGAATTTCAATACAGTGTTGTCAATGGAAAACAATTTACCCCAAACTTTTTATCTCCTTGAGCTTCATGAACCACATGACAATACACACATTCAATTCAATTCAGCATAAACTTACTGAGCATCTACCACATTCCAGGCACAGATGTTAAAAGGAGAAGCTGTATTTCTTCCCCCTAAAGAGTTTATAAATGTCCTTTCCTGGACATTTATTGGACAAAGTACTATCTCTAGTGACTAGCTAGAAACTGGATTGTAATTCAATGTAATTCTTTTTAAGACTGTTCTTCTGAAAAGCACATTTGAAAGAATTATATGGAATGATAAATACCAAATGTGGAATAGTGGTTACCTCTGGCAGGAGGGAAGAAGATCTGACGGGGGAGAGATTACTAAGAGGCCTCAACCTCATTTACATGGCTCGCTTTCTGAAGCTGAGTGGTAGGGACAGAGTTTTCTACTGCGAGTTATTTACACATTTTCATGTCTTAAATATACTATATTTCAAACAAAACATTACTTCCTCGATCAAATTAACTGTTCTGCTTAAATATCACACGTGCTTAGCCAGAAATCTTTTCTACAGTCTATCTCGTGAAACACTGAGAGAGGCTCTTGGAAATCAAAGATTCTAAAGCAAATAAGTCTGGAAAATTCTTAATGAAGTACCTGAGTTTCTTTACTGTAGGGAATCTCTGAAGCTTTACTATGTCAGTAAATACTGTGTCTTACTAAGAGTACAGTATAGAATTCAGTGCTTTCCAAATGTTTTTGAGCATGGGCTGTTTTTCCCTATGAACACTTTTATTTGAAATACTCATCACCATCCTGGTAGACAGTGCCCCAGAACCAGGTTTGGAAAATGCTCTACAGAATAATCCATGTCTGCCACATATGTTGCATGAGAGCCACGCTCAGCAGGATGCCTATCCCCAAACCAGTGACGAAGCTTCCTGCCCACCTGTCTTTGCCCATTTAGTTCTTTCAATCTGGAATGCCTTCAACTCCTCAGAAATTCCTGGTCAACCTTCAGCTTCCTGCTGAAATGAAATTCCCCCTTCTGTGAAGCCATAACTATCCTTTCCCTCCTCCAGGTAGAAACAGTTTCTCCTCTGGAAGCTTCCAGTGCTGCTGTATGGATAGTCTCTGGACCACATCTCATGCTGTATCAGCTACTGATGCATGCAGGAGGCCAGGTGCCCAGATGGCAGAGACTGCATCTTTGGATCTTGGAACTGTCCACAGTATCTAACACTCAGCCAAAGCCAGGTACCAAGTAGGTATTAGTAAGAGGTGTTGAATGGACAGAGGGGTGACGTCCATATCAAGACCTGAATGGCCTCAATTTCCCAAACACTCCTCATGCATATTTATCATTTTCAGCTGTTATGGTTGATTATGACACCAACAAGAACAGGAACAAATAGACATAAACAATGAAAAGGAGACAAAGACTGGGATAAGCATACAGAGAGTCAAAGGGAAAGAAAAAAGATGCTTAACTGATGAAGAGTAGGTGAATGGATAGATCAAATTGAGAAACAGACCAACAGAGAAGTCAGAAATTGGAACGAGGCTCACAGCTGATGCAAAGCATTGGTAATTTCCCAAGACTCACGCTAGGAGGTCAACACAGCTGACTTGGATTCACTCTGAACAGCATATCTGTCTGCCACATTACCTCCTCTAACTTTATCCCCTAAGTCAAACAACCCATCTTTACTACCACAAACTTTTACCGTTATAAGCTGTGAGTTCTGCAGTTCAGTACCATTTTATTTCTATTGCCTGTTCTCTATGAGAATCCCTCACTGGGATTAGAGATCAGTTATATGTCAAGTTAAAATAAAATAATAATAATAAAAGCAAGTTGGCAATTTCTTTCCAATAGAATATGTTGCATATTTCATGAAATAGAAGCCAGAGGAGTTTTACGATTCCCAGATCAAAGTCTCCCCATTATCTAAGGACTCAGTGAAACAAAAATACAAAGAGCATCTCACAGCGAAAGAAACCTGATCATTTGCTCTTCAAACTAAGTCCAGATACACATCTCATAGATTGAGTTCTGTGCTAGTTTTTCATGGATATAACCCCAGAGGAGGGAATCTTCTTTTTCTTACTGGACACATTTTTTCAGTACAGAACATCTGGCTGGCTTCTGCTCTTCGCTGGTAACACCCACCCATTTGCCTTCTCTTTCTGCTTCAGCTCTATTTGTATTTCAGGCAACAACTCTATCCTGGTATAAGAGACAGTCTGGTCGAGAAGGAGGAGCACTGAACAAAGCATCCTGGGTTCTGACAGTGCCTCTCAGCTACGCAGTTTTATATCATCCCAAGTCTGAACTGGTTTCCAATCTGTAGACTGGGAAGAACTGACTACTCTAAGAGTTCAATCTATCCTGTTGTTTTATTTCCTTGAAAATAACTGCTGACTTGGACTTGGAAGCCACCTAGATGTCCATCGACGGATGAATGGATAAGGAAGTTGTGGTGTGTACACACAATGCAGTGTCACTCAGCTATAAAAAGGAACACATTTGAGTCGGTTCTAATGAGACGGATGATCCTAAAGGCCATTATAGAGAGTGAAGTCAGTCGGAAAGAAAAAAAACAAATACCGTATATTAACACACATATATATATGAAATCTCGACTGATGGTACCGACGATCCTATGTGCAGGGCAGCAAAGGAGACAGAGATATAAAGAAGAGACTTTTGGACTCAGTGGGCAAAGAAGAAGGTTGGATGATTGAGAGAATAGCATTAAAATATATACACTACCACATGTAAGACAGATAACCAGTTTGGTTGTTTTGAACAGGGCACCCAGAGCTGGAGCTCTCTGACAACCTGCTAGGGGGAGGGGGATTCAGAATGAAGGGGACACAAGTATGCCTCTGACTGATTCACACTGAGGTATGGGGAAACCACCACAATACTGCAGAGTAATTATCCTCAAAATAAGTATTTTTTTTTTTAAAGAAAATAACTGCTGAAAAGTGCAATGAGATTGGGGTATTTTAGCATTATGAAAATCTCTCCATCCCCTTCACAAAAAGGGAAAATGTTGGAGAAAACATTTCCAATAAGCTACACAGAATAAAACCTTTGCCTGAAATCCTTAAATATAGCTCTTCCTCTCTACCGCTAGTTAGCAAGGAAAAATCAAAACAAAACAGTCCAGATACTCTAAGGATATTTAAGTCTTGGAATATCAGTGACAAACAGAAAACTTTTTATTATCAAGAGCAAGAATTTCTCTTTCCTCTGAAGGATAACATTAACAGTTAAATAACATCACCCACTGGGTACTGTTCTAAGCATCTAGTGTTACAACTCCTTTAATCCTCACAACAATCTTATGTGGCAGGTAGTTATGTTATTATAAAGGTAACTGAAGCACAGAGAAGTTTGATAAGCTGGTCAAGGCCACACAGCAGCAGAGCTAGGGGAACTGATGTCTGAACCTAGCACCTAAGTCCAGAGTTCTAACCATCTGTTATACCTTCTCTTAATTTTGAGATTCTCTGCTTACCTCCTCTGGTAACCAACAACAGCACTAATGCAATCTCTGCACAACCAGTTACTGAATATGCTAACCCAGTAGATGTATGTGAACCAATACCTATCACAATGTCAGAAGTTTTCAAAATGCCCACCATCGGCCTAATGCCCCATTGGCAGCAGAAAAACACCCGGTAGTTTGCTCCTACAGGAAGTCTGCTGCTGCTAACACTAACTGTGCTGTACCCAGTAGTATCCAATTCTTTGCGGCCCCATGGACTGCAGCCCACCAGGTTCCTCTGTCCATGGAAACTTCCAGGCAGGACTACTGGAGTGGATTGCCATTTCCTACTCCAAGGGATCTTCCAAATCCAGGGATTGAACCTGAGTTTCTTGTGTCTCCTGCACTGGCAAGTCAATTCTTTACCACTGCATCTCCTGAAGAGCCACCTTTTCCATTCAGTTCAGTTCAGTTCAGTCACTCAGTTGTTTCTGACGCTTTGTGACCCCATGAATTGCAACACGCCAGGCCTCCCTGTCCATCACCATCTCCCGGAGTTCACTCAGACTCATTTCCATTGAGTCAGTGATGCCATCCAGCCATCTCATCCTCAGTCGTCCCTTCTCCTCCTGCCCCCAAACCCTGCCAGCATCAGGGTCTTTTCCATGAGTCAACTCTTCTCATGAGGTGTCCGAAGTACTAGAGCTTCAGCTTTAGCATCATTCCTTCCAAAGAAATCCCAGGGCTGATCTCCTTCAGAATGGACTGGTTGGATCTCCTTGCAGTCCAAGGGACTCTCAAGAGTCTTCTCCAACACCACAGTTCAAAAGCATCAATTCTTTGGAGCTCAGCTTTCTTCACAGTCCAACTCTCACATCCATACATGACCACTGGAAAAAACATAGCCTTGACTAGATGGACAGACGTTTGTTGGCAAAGTAATGTCTCTCCTTTTCAATATGCTATCTAGGTTGGTCATAACTTTTCTTCCAAGGAGTAAGCATCTTTTAATTTCATGGCTGTAGTCACCATCTGCAGTGATTTTGGAGCCCCCCAAAATAAAGTCTGACACTGTTTCCACTGTTTCCCATCTATTTCCCATGAAGTGATGGGATCAGATGCCATGATCTTCGTTTTCTGAATGTTGAGCTTTAAGCCAACTTTTTCACTCTCTACTTTCACTTTCATCAAGAGGCTTTTTAGTTCCTCTTCACTTTCTGCCATAAGGGTGGTGTCATCTGCATATCTGAGGTTATTAATATTTCTCCTGGCAATCATGATTCCAGCTTGTGTTTCTTCCAGCCCAGCATTTCTCATGATGTACTCTGCATAGAAGTTAAATGAGCAGGGTGACAATATACAGCCTTAACATACTCCTTTTCCTATTTGGAACCAGTCTGTTGTTCCATGTCCGGTTCTAACTGCTGCTTCCTGACCTGCATATAGGATAGATAGAGTGCCTGATGAACTATGAACTATGTTCATGACATTGTACAAGAGACAGGGATCAAGACCATCCCCATGGAAAAGAAATGCAAAAAAGCAAAATGGCTGTCTGGGGAGGCCTTACAAATAGCTCTGAAAAGAAGAGAAGCGAAAAGCAAAGGAGAAAAGGAAAGATATAAGCATCTGAGTACAGAGTTCCAAAGAATAGCAAGGAGAGATAAGAAAGCCTTCTTCAGCAATCAATGCAAAGAAATAGAGGAAAACAACAGATTGGGAAAGACTAGAGATCTCCTCAAAAAAATTAGAGATGCCAAGGGAACATTTCATGTAAAGATGGGCTTGATAAAGGACAGTATGGACCTAACAGAAGCAGAAGATATTAAGAAGAGGTGGCAGGAATACACAAAAGAATTATACAAAAAAGATCTTCACGACCAAGTTAATCACAATGGTGTGATCACTCACCTAGAGCCAGACTTTTTGGAATGTGAAGTCAAGTGGGCCTTAGAAAGCATCACTGCGAACAAAGCTAGTGGCGGTGATGGAATTCCAGTGGAGCTATTTCAAATCCTGAAAGATGATGCTGTGAAAGTGCTGCACTCAATATGCCAGCACATTTGGAAAACTCAGCAGTGGCCACAGGACTGCAAAAGGTCAGTTTTCATTCCAATCCCAAAGAAAGGCAATGCCAAAGAATGCTCAAACTACCACACCATTGCACTCATCCCACAGGCTAGTAAAGTAATGCTCAAAATTCTCCAAGCCAGGCTTCAGCAATACGTGAACCGTGAACTTCCTGATGTTCACGCTGGTTTTAGAAAAGGCAGAGGAACCAGAGATCAAATTGTAAACATCGGCTGGATTATCGAAAAAGCAAGAGAGTTCCAGAAAAACATCTATTTCTGCTTTATTGATTATGCCAACACCATTGATTGTGTGGATCACAATAAACTGTGGAAAATTCTGAAAGAGATGGGAATACCAGATCACCTGACCTGCCTCTTGAGAAACCTATATGCAGGTCAGGAAGCAACAGTTAGAACTGGACATGGAACAAGACTGCTTCCAAATAGGAAAAGGAGTACGTCAAGGCTGTATATTGTCACCCTTTTCCATTATTCCCAGATGGGACAGCCACCTTAGGAAAGAGCTGAGATCACCTCCACACTCAGAAATAACATGACACAGTCAGGACTGAATGCTTGGATTTAAATTGTATTAGTTGCTGTGTGACCTTGGGCCAGTTAGCAACTCTCTCTGTGCCCAGCTCTCTGAATTATCACTTTTAGTATCAATCAAATACGAGTATTTGCTTCCTAAGGTTACTGAAGGATTAAATAAAAGAATGCCAAATGCTTAAGACAGTAACTGGTTCTCAGTAAAATCTCCCCAATGTTAACTATTCCTGTTTTTATTAAAAAGGTGATTTGCCAATCCAGTACCTGGATTCCATCCTGTCCTTTCAATTCCAAATACCATCCTCTCTCCTTAGCAGAACTCCATGCTATTACTAAAAGTTACCATTCTCCTAAAGTCCTGCTACATGCCAAAGCGCCCCATGAGACATTTTTCCCCACAGAATTGCTCGCAGGCCTAAGAAGTAGAGAATATTGTCCCTATTGTGCAAATGATGAAACTGAGCTTCAGAGAGGTCAAGTGATTCATCCTCAATCACTTAACTCAACCAGTGAACATTTTTTGTTAGCCCTGAGTAACACTTAAAGTTCCTGACAACTGCCTTCAATTTATGCAATTTTGTAAAGTGCCATTCAAAAGATATAAACTGTGATTTTCTTGCTTTGTTAGCTTTATCAGCTTGAGAGAAGGATTAAACCCCAGCAAAAACAAAATGTTTGACTTAAGTGAATTATCAAAAATAATGCAGCCTCAATTAAGATTCTTCTCCTGCCTGCAGGGTGGCTCCGGGCACCAGAAATCCACCGAAGGTAATTTTTAAGAGGGTGCTATCAGGGACGAAGCCAGACACCCACCATTTAAGAAACATGTCTTAAGAGGGCAGAGGGGAGCAGAAGCAGAGGATTCCTCTCTGGCTTTGGGAGAAAATGAACAATAAGTGATAGCATCTCTTCCCTGCAGCCTCACACAATGATCTGTCTTGCAAATGAAACATACTGTGAAACAGCTTGTGAGATGAGTTTCATCAACAATAAGTAATTTTTATTCAGATTTTATTGTTGAATACAATGAACATGATTAAATGTTCCAGATATGCCTATTTAGACCTTAAGTAAACCACCACCCAAAAGAGAAAACAAAACAAAAACCACTAAAAATCATTTTCTAAATCTGCTTTAGGAAGATATTTAATTGTCAGCTTGATGTGTAGAAAGAACTAAATCCCCACTTGATAGCCGGCGCTTCCCGAGAAGATGGTAACAACGCGTTTGTACTCGCCAACTCGGCCTCTTCTCCAATCCCTGCAGATCAGATCCTCCCAGCGTCGCCAAATAGTTACAATGTCTGTCTTTCAAATCACCGCATTTTGAACTTCCTAAACCTTTAAGAGGGCCTCTGTGTATGGAAAAGAACAATAGCGCTTCAAAGCCATTTCTGCGAGTTCTTCAATACTCCATTCATGAATGCTGGGGTTTCAATCAAGGACATCAGCAGACAAATTCTGATTGCTTAGAAGTTGACTTTTTTATACAGCTTTGATTAGATCTCTCTTCTCAGTGGGAAATCAAGAAAATCTTTGATCCCTTTCAGATTCCAGAATTGTCACCAAGCCTTGTCGGGATAGGGGTTGAAGGAGATGGGGGGTAGGGAGGGTTGGGGAGAAGCTGCGAAGCTTCCCTTTTCCGTTCAACATCTCCACCTCCCCCTCCTCCTTTATCTTGCCTGTGCAATTCAGGGTTCTATCCAGAATCACTCATCGTTGAGATAATAAAAACAATGAGTGCTAATTCAGGGGGTGGGGATGGTTTATAATTCTATGGATTTCCCGAAGACCTATAATTGGCACATAAACGTACGAACGTGAACCGGATAATTAGGGGGTTCTGAACGCAAGCCACCTTTAATTTATATGATTAGTCGAAAACATGTTAAGTGTGATAAAGTTTCAGTAGAACCCCCACAAGGCCTTTATTCAAAATCATCAACATTTTGAAAGTGCGTTGAACGGGCCAGCGGGAAGGGAGCAGGAGGGAGTAAGAACCGACAGCAGTGGATCCTTGCTCCAGCCCCCGCCGCCGCGTTAGGAGCTGCATTGTAGCATCTTTCTCGGAGGACTCGCCGTCAGCCGAGCAGCGGGCAGCGAAACACGCACTCACTTCCACAGCCTCTCCACTCGCTCTTCTTTCTAAACGAACTAAAAGCCCAGGTGTGTCCAGCCTCCAAACGCACAGGCAGACGCCGACCCACGCGGGCGCACACCCCACCCGCCGAGACCCGCGCCCGAGCGCAGGGAAGCCCGCGCAGCGGCGCTCTTCACTCCACCCGCCGCCGCCGAAATCCAGACCACGGTCGCCCGGCGCCCCGCGCCTCCCCACCCCCACCCCATTCCTCCAGATTCTCAGCCCAGGCGGAAGTGCCCAGGCAGACCCCCAACAATGAGGACTTGTGTGCTGCCGTTGGGGGTGGAGGGTAGTTTACGTGGAGTGAAACATCGGGTCCGGCAGGGAGCAACGCAAGAGCAAAGTGGCATCAACCTCAGGCAACCTTCCCCGGTGCCCCCCTCGTCCTGTCCACCAGTACTTATATATTTTTTTAAAGTGCTTTAAAAAGTGCACAGAATACACGCGCCCTCCCACCAGGGGTCACAATAATACTTCACGGGACTAGACAGCGTGGGGCGGAGAGTCCCGGCTGCAGCTACCAGTGTTTTGAAATTGACTTAGGATACTCAGCCTGCAGCGCCTTTCCGACGACGCCAAGACTCAACCTCCCCCATCCTAGACTCCCTGACTCCAGGCTCTCTTGGCGATTGAGCTCTCCTTTCAGGGCTCCTTTATGAACCAAACCACGCAGATTTTAAAGTTTACCCGATGAGGAAGTGGGGCGGGGATAGGCTGAGCTCTGCGGCCGAAACAGAGCGTCGAGTCTGGAGCTGAGAGAAGAGGGGCGAGTGGGGAAGAGAGAGGAGGGCGGGGGGCTGGGGAGTGGAACAGAGAGGGCGGCAGCAAAGAACCGAATCTATGGAGGACTCGGGAAGAGATGGGTTCCGAGGAGACGCGGGGTACAGCTCCGATGGTGTCTGCAAAATGGTAGGGGTTGCTGGGATAGATCTGGTTTTTCCACAGGTCGTAGCGGAACCGCAGCGCAGCCAAAGAGTAGGGAAGTGAAAACCGGGTTTGGGTGAGCATGGAAGAGGGTCGGACCTGGGGTCGCCGGCAGAGCGGCTGGGGAAGGGCTCGGAAGTACCGGCTAGGTTTTGGAACGGGAGAAGGAAGGCTCGTGGATGGCTGGAGCCAGGGACGCAGGAGGGAGGAGGGCGCAAGGGACCCAGTAGAGAGACAAGTGCATTAGATGAGCAAGACTGGAAACAGAACTGAGCGTGGTCAGAAGTGACACTGGGGATGGTAAGGGGAGACCCAGAAGGAAGGAGCAGAGTCGCCTTCCCCCCTCAGCAAGTGGAGGAAGAGGGAAGACAACTGCAGTCTCTATCCCCTCCGCACTTCTAGCCAAACTCCCGAGAGGAGCGCCCCTGGAGCCCTCCTCCGCGCCCGGGAGCCCCGGAGGAGCCTCCCGGGCATCCAGGCGCCGCGTCCCCGCCTGACACCTCTCGGTGCTGAACTCCGCGGCGGCCGCGAGCCTTCCGCCGTGCCTCACCTCTGCTCGCCGAAAGCATCCTCCTCCGCAGCCGCAGCCGCCCAGGAAGCGGCTCCCCATGCCCGGCGGGCGGCGGCACTCAGGCGCGCTCTCCAGCCCGGGGAAGCCCGGGCGAGCGCCGAGCTGGGTCCATCCTCCCGGGGAGCCACGGGCCCCGCGTCAGAGCAGGGGGAGGAGACCGCCCCGCGCGCAGGCCCGCCTCCTCCCGCGCCCCCGCCCCGCCGGCCCCGCGCCCGCCAAGCGCCGCTCACCTGCCTGCCCGCCGCGCGCCCTGGCCTCGCGGGCTCCGGCTCCCGCTCCCTCCCGGGTGTTCTGTGCACCGCCCGAGCGCGCTCCGAAAGCTTAGCGGAGTCGCGGTGGTGACGAGGAGGAGGAAGAGCGAGCGAGCGGGGGCGCCGCGATTCGCAGTCGAGCCTCTGGAGCCCTGGCGCTCACTCCCCATCCCGGCGTAGAAGGGGGAGAGCTGAGCCCAGAGCGCTGGGCCCCCGCCCCGGCTACGTGGGCGGAGAAGGGGAGTGAGGGCGAGATGGGGTAAAAGCCTCTAGGCTTGGGTTTTTCCACAAAGTATCCACTGTTTTTGCTACTCACCATCGCCACCGGCCGCCTCCGCCTGGCCTCCCTCATTTTCCTCTAGTCGACTCTTATCCTCCCAGGCCTCTAAACCTGCGCAGACCCAAACTGAAAAGAGCGCCAGTGCTCAAAAACTACAGGGCAGGTCCGGGGCGGGCGTGTGGCCCCAACTCCCCTGCGCAGGAGGGGGCGCTAGTTCCCAGCGGCCACCCCTCGTCTGTGCGCCCCTGTCTTCACCGAGGCTTCCCGGCAAAGTTGGGCGAGGGAGAGGGAGGAGGCATGCATCTGCCACGCTTTCGCGAGTCCCAGGGAGGGACTCAAGGGCCCAGTTAACACCCAGTGCTTCCCCCTGCCTTTTTCCCGGCAACTCTGGTTCTCGGAATGCCCTGTGGGGGGAAGGCCCAGGCAGGATGTCATCAATGGCTCCCTAACTTCTGGCCCTAGCTTACCCAGATCCGCCAAACTGCAGAAAATAGTGTGTCCGTCAGGAAATAAATTCTTCAACCCTGAGACTGGATTTAATTCCAGTGAATGCCTGTTTGCACACCCATCTTCAGAGTCCTGAATGCCAGGTGTGAAAGGAAAAAAAAAATCGAGTCCAGTCCTGCGCTGTTGGAGCAGGGAAGGAAAATAAGATGCTGGCCACAGTTCTTTAAAAGTTTACCTCTGCTCTTTTTAAGGGCCACACTCCTGTCCCCCAGCTGGGTGATAATGAGGCCAATGTGGCCAATTTGGGTTTTGCATCCCCCCCCCCCCCCCCTCCATGGTTTCCATCACTCACCCATGAAAATTTAATGAAGCATTTAGGGTTATTACTTCCAGAGTCAATGGGCTAAAAATATTTAGCCTAATGCACTCCTTGCAGAGCCAGTAGGTCCATGGCTGGTACATACAAAGTCATCGAGAGACCCTCCCTGCCTCCACAAAATTCACGACCCATTAAACTTATTCCATAATAACAGCTTCTGTACAAATGGAGGCCCCAGCAAACAGAGGCTGTCATGCACCTCCTGAAAAGATAGCAATTTACATGGAGACAGGAAAAAAGTGTGAGGTCACTGGCAGGATGCAATCTTGGGAGAAAAGTTGGTTGAAGAGAACTCCCAACAAGGTGGGAGGGAGGTCCCACCCGTGGATGGTGGATATAATTCCTTCTGTTTACTTCTGGGTATGACCAGCCAGCCTAATGGTGGGGCCCAGAGAAAGTGGCTCAAGTCTCTCCAACTTTTCTAAACTTCTAGAAAGTGGCAAGAATTATTACAGAATACTTAAGGTACATCAGTAGGAAGTTCAGGCTCACCAGACAACTCTATTAATAAAACACTTCAGTTTTCTCTTCCATAAAGACAGACCTCCAGAGTCTGAATTCAATACAAAGAAAACCAGGGGACACTGACAAATTTCCCAAGACCTCATTGAAATAGGGAAAGTGGGTGAAGAAAACCAGCATGCACTTCAAACAACTGGGACAAATGTCAAACCTTAGGTGAGTGAACATAGGTTTAACTTCATCGACTCTCTCCAAAACCACTGAAGTTTCTCAATGCTTGAGACAGCTGTGAAACATCAAAACTATTTACATACATTTTAAGGCCTTGCCTTTGAGAGCTGTGGACTTCACCCCTCTTCCTTCTTGTTCTATTTTCAAATGAGGTTATGATTACAGACTTTGAGGATAATACCTGACACTGAGAGGTGGAGTGATAAAAATGGAAGGCACTCTTGCAAAACTTCAGCCTTGGAGAATGTCCACCAGGGAAACCCAGAAAATTCCTTTTAAATCTGACAGGGGCAACAAGCTACAGCTGTTCCCAGCTCCAGGCTGCAGGAAAGTTATACAGAGTCTAACAGCAAACAAGCTGCCCACCAAACACCTAATAGTCTTCAAGGTTAAACCAAATCACATCTTAAAGTACCATTTTAAGTTTTTATGCCAAACGTGTCAAGAAACAACTCACATAAATATTAGGGTATTTCTTTAATTCTCTTTTAGATAACAATATAGTTTGTATTATGTGTGGCGTAAAAAACAATAAACATTCTTTTATCATCTACCCTGATAAATAGCAAAGTAATAAGAACAGCAAAGATGCATGCTGCTGCTGCTGCTGCTGCTAAGTAACTTCAGTCATGTCCGAATCTGTGTGACCCCAGAGATGGCAGCCCACCAGGCTCTTCTGTCCCTGGGATTCTCCAGGCAAGAACACTGGAGTGGGTTGCCATTTCCTGCTCCAATGCATGAGAGTGAAAAGTGAAAGTGAAGTCACTCAGTCGTGTCCGACTCTTCACGATCCCATGGACTGCAGCCCACCAGGCTCCTCTGTCCCTGGGATTTTCCAGGCAAGAGTACTGGAGTGGGGTGCCATTGCCTTCTCCAAAGATGTATGCATTGCTTTTTATACTCCAGGATTCCAGGCGGCATTCTGGGTGCTCTCCATTCATTAACGCATTTAACCTTCATGACAGTCCAGGTAATGAAGTACTCCTCTTGTGTGTACTGTATCCTGAGTCATCTTTGACAAGTTACTTACCTCTCTGAGCTTCAAAATTCTCAGTTCTACAGTAGTGATACCTGCTTCAGGACATTGTGCTAGCTTTGAATGGAAAAATATATTGAACATGGCTAGCACTGAATAAGTCAGTCAGTAAACATCGATGCTCATTCCAGAACAATTCCAAAATAGTTCACTTTAAATCAACTAACGTTTATAGAGTCCATGTTATATATCAGGCATTGTGGGAGGCATTGGAAATAATGATGATAAATCAGAAACATATCCTGCCTTTACAGAGCCCTGAGTCAACTGAATAAAACACATGGGCATGAGTAGCATGCAGATGGACAGAAAGGAGTTCTATTGAACTTCACGTAATTCATCCCTATGCACATGATTCTCCAGACACCCAGAAGAGCAGCCGATATAAGTACTGTTTGAGACTGATCTGCAATTGAAGGCAAAATCAAATGTCAGAAATAATAAATCCAGTCAGCAATAATCACTCCTCCAAAGAAAGGGATAAAAAGTAGTTCATTTTGTGTATTATACATTATTTAAAATTCTGTTTATTCCTACAATCATTTCAAATTTACCTCTCATTGGATGAAGTGTAATAAAATGAATTTGCGCTGTAAGCTCTGAGGGTTTGAAACACAAATTACTCCATGGCCACTGTTTATTAAATAGTTTGTAGTGCTTACATATGCCAGGAATATGCTAATATTTCTCTACACATAAAACTCTCAAATTAATAAAATTTTGAATAACATTCAGTAGGAGCACTTCTACCCAGCTTATTAGAAATATCATGTGTTCAAAGTATGCTAATACACAGAATGCACAAAATTTTCAAAGCTTAATACCAAAGGTATATAAGCTTCTCATCCTTTTCATTTAAACTCATGTTCACACTCAGATTTTATTCATTTTTTTCAAAAAATATTTACTGATTGTTTATTTTATACTAGGCACACTATTGGGCATTGGCTGAGAAAGAAAACAAAAAGAAAAAAAGTTGCTGTTAAACAACTTATAGGCTCATGAAAGAAATGCAGCATTGTACTGCATCACAATAAATGCTACATAGTGACAGTGCTAAGTATGGGATGCTAGGTGAGCATCAAATCTGGGCATTTAACCCAGAGCAGGATGCTAAAATTTCATGAAGGAAGTGACACCATCTTGAAAGAAAACTGAATAATCTTGTGAAGCAAGGAAAGGTATTTCAGACAAAGAAAAGAGAATATACAAAATCATAGCAGAGATTGTTCTCTGGTTGTGGCTACAATTGACTCTAGGGCTTCCAAGGTGGTGCTCATAGTAAAGAATTTTGTCTGCCAATGCAGGAGAAGCAAGACCTGAGTTCGATCCCTAGGTTGGGAAGATGCCCTGGAGTAGGAAAAGGCAACCCACTCCAGTATTCTTGCCTGGAAAATTCCATGGACAGAAGAGCCTGGGGCGAGGGCACAGCCCACAGGGTTGTGAGGAGTAGGGCACACATCCACACACACACACACACACACACACATATGGTTGACTCCAGAGAAGCGACATAGACTGCAAAGGGTCTTGTTTGCCATGTTCAGGACTTTGGAATTTAGTGTAAAAGTTAAGAGGTCCAGGTTTTGTTTTGTTTTGTTTTTAAGCAGAAAAGAAAGTATTTTGTAAAATCTTTCATTAACCATATTTCAGATACTGTTCTTGTATGTTCTGGACATACAAGTAAAACATTCAAAACCAATGAAAAAAATTTTTCTGTATGACTTCATCAAAACAGGAGTTCCTTTCTTTCATGACACTAGCCTTGCTTGATTCCAGGGAAAGGTTGTGCGGCAATATTATTAAACTTGACTTTGGTTTTGTAGTCACTATAAATAGCACTGCTTTTATTTTTCCAAGGAGGGGCTGGAGAAGAGCAGCAACACTGCAATTGTATTTATGCCACCAATCTGCTCTTTTTAGCTAAATGCACAGTAGAAACAACAAGGAGAGCTTAAGTGATTGTCGAAAGGCTCGTAAGTTCCAATACAAACCCCCAATTTTTTCACTCACAAAGTAGAGCTTAAGGTGATATTAGTGCTTGAAAACAGAACTAGACTGAATGCGATCAGAAAAACGATTGAGTCTCTGATGCCTAGAGAGAATCAGAGCCAGAGGAGAATATGCCCACCATCTGATACAGCTGCCATGTATTTTGTGGCTACTGTGTTAAAGACATGACAAATATTTGTTGTTTGCCCCTTTGGGGCCATTCCTCTTTCTTCTCCTGGGAGACCATTCCCTACCCAATAATTTTTTTTTCTCTTTAGTTATAGGAGAGCTGACTCTACCCAAAGCTCAAGGGATGGACAGGTGCCACACATTTCTTGGCCACAATTCAAAGATGGTCAAATAGGTGACCTGTTTACTTGTGACAGAGCAACTAGGAAGAATGTTTTCTCTCTACCGTTGGACTGGACACTGGAAAGTCTGTAGCTGCCGAAACCCATTCCATAAGAGAAGCCTATGGAGAATGAAACTACACGAGAAGAATACAGGACTAAAAGGTGGGAAAATAGAGATTTATGAGGGCATTGTTGAAGGGCTTTGGTTTAGTCATGCCTCAGCCCAACTACCAGATCCCCCTCCAGAGTTTTCAGTTATGTGAGCCAAAATATTCCCTCTATTACTTAGGCCAGTTTGAGTTGTTTTTGTTTGTTTGTTTTTCACTTTTGAGCAAAAGAATAATTTCTGATATACCAAGAACTGCATTATGAACTTTCTAAGTTATCCTTTTTAATATAATAATAAAAAGAACCCCTAAAAACTATTTGTGCATATTTACACCAGACCTTCTTCTAAGAAGAACATGAACTCACATTTTACAGGTCAGAAATAAATTCAGAGAGGATAAATACCTTATCCAAAGTTATACAGTCAGTCAGACAGCTGGAAAATGAAAAAAAGTAGATGCCATCTATGACAGTACCTCAAGGCACTGGCACCCAACTCCAATACTCTTGCCTGGAAAATCCCATGGACGGAGGAGCCTGGTAGGCTGCAGTCCATGGGGTTGCACAGAGTCGGACACGACTGAGCGACTTCACTTTCACTGTTCACTTTCATGCATTGGAGGAGGAAATGGCAACCCACTCCAGTGTTCTTGCCTGGAGAATCTCAGGGACGGCAGAGCCTGGTGGGCTGCTGTCTATGGGGTCGCACAGAGTCGGACACGACTGAAGCGACTTAGCAGCAGCAGCAGCACAAAATACTTAGGAGTAGATTGCATAAAAGTTGTGCAAGCTTTCTCCACCAAAACTTACAAAATGTTGGTGAAAACAATTACAGGTGACCCAAATAAATGGAGAGGCATACCGTGTTCACGGTTGGGAAAACTCAGTGTTGCTGTCAACTTCTCCCCAAGTTGAACTGTAAACTTAGCACAATTGCAATAGAAATCTCAGCATATTTTTTCAAGAAATTGATGAACTAATACTAAAATGTATATGGAAATGCAAAGGGACTTACAATAACCAAAATAATCTGATAAAGAAGAGCAAAATTAGAGAGCTTATCCTATATGACTTCAAGACTTACTATAAAGCTATGATAGTCAAAATAGTATGATACTGGCATTAAGGATAGATAAATTGATCAGTGGAACAGAATAGAGAATCAGAAATAGACCAACATATAGGCCATCAATTGACTTTTTTTTTTTACAAAGATGTGACTGTTACTCATTAAGGAAAGAAAAGTCTTTAAAACATGAACAACTGTTTAAACATATGGGGAAAAAAATTAACCTTGAAATCCTTCTCATACCATACATAGGCCAAAATATAATTGCTAAAATAGTAAAAGTTCTAAAGGAGAAAATTACAGAGTATCATCATGATGTGGAGGGATGTACAGATTTCCTAGAGAGGACAGAAAATCACTGAACATAAATGAAAAAAAAATCAATTGAACTTTATTGAAGTTTAAGACATGTGCTGATCAAAAGACAACATTTAAGAAAATGAATGGTAAACTATACACCTGGAGAAAATATTCAAAAAACATATATCTGAAAAAGGACTTAAATCCAGAAAATATGACTATTCTTATTTAATAATAAAAAGACAACCTAGTTAAAATGAACACAATACTGGAACAGACACTTCACAGACTGAGATAAACTGAATAGCCAATAGGCATATGTAAAGATGTATGAGAAGAAGGGGACAACAGAAGATGAGATGGTTGGATGGCATCACTGATTCAATGGGCATGAGTCTGAGTAAGCTCCGGGAATGGGTGATGGACAGGGAAACCTGATATGCTGCAGTCCATGGGGTCACAAAGAGTCGGACATGACTGAGCAACTGAACTGAACAGAAAGATGTACATCATTAATCATAAGGAATGGTATCACAATTTTGAAAAACTGCCTGGCACTTTTTTAAAAATCAAATTAAAGGTACATCTGCGCTTCCCAGGTGGCTTAATGGTAAAAATATCTACCTGTCAATTCAAGAGACGTGAAGTCAAGCCTTGGGTTGGGAAGATCCCTTGGAGAAGGAAACAGCAATCCACTCCAGGATTCTTGTCTGGGAAATCCCATGGATAGAGGAGCCTGGCAGGCTAGAATCCACAGAGTCTCAAAAGAGTTGGATAGGACTTAGCAACTAAATAACAAACAATAAGTGTACATCTACTCTAGGCACTTGTAGGCGTCTGCTTATAGTTATATACCCCAGAGAAATAAAACATGTATATACACACAAACATATATACTAGAAAGTTTATAGCAGCATTTTTTTTCATAATAGCTCAAACTGAAAACAACACAAATCCCTTTCCACAGTGGAATGAATAAACAAACTATAGACTATCCATACGGTAGAACACTACTAAGCAAGAAGCAAAATAAACTATAGATAGGTACGGCAACATGGATAAATGTTTTTTAAAGAATTGAATAAAAGAAATCAGATTCAAAAAAGGACATTATTATTATTCCATCTATATGAGGATCAAAAACAGGAAAAATAAATGTATGATAAGAAAAATTATGATGTGATAAAAACAGATATTGTTTATTAATGCATATATGTGGAATTTAGAACAATGGTATAGATGATCTTATTTGCAAAACAGAAATAGAGACACAGACTTAGAGAATAAATGTATGGACACCACAGGGAAAGGGAGAATAAGATGAATTGAGAGATGGGGATTGACATATATACACAATGGATACTATGTATAAAATACATAACTAATGAGAAACTACAGCATAGCTCAGGGAACCCTACTGAGTGCTCTGTGGTGACCTAAATGGGAAGAAAATCCGAAAGAGAAGGGATATACAGATACATATAGCTGATTCGCTTTGCTATAAGGTAGAAGCTAACACAACATTATAAAGCAACTATACTCCAATAACATTTTTTTAAAAAACTAAATTATCCAGTGTTTAATTATTTTCAATGGTTTGATTTTTAAAAATAAGTAAATGCCATCATTTATAAAATTAAACAAAAATAAAATTAGGCCTCTGTGGAAGGAAATTGCCTGGAAAGGGGCAAAAGGTGCTTTCTTGGATAGTGGAATATACTATATCTTTCACGTGGAGTTGGTTTACATAGGCAAATACATTTTTCAAAACTGATCCAGCTACTCTAATGATCTATGTATTTCAATATATGTCTATTTTATCTTAATTTAAACAATTTTAAAAAGAGCAATCAATCACAGAGAAAGTGGAGCAGCCAGTCAGACTCCATATCTTTATGGGAACCACGTTACTTAAAACAACACTCAAAATACTAAGATCATGGCATCTAATCCCATCACTTCATGGCAAAAAGACGGGGGGTGGCGGGGGGCGGGAATGGAAACAGTGGCAGATTTTATTTTCTTTGGCTCCAAAATCACTATGGATGGTGACCCCAGCCATGAAATTAAAGGACATTTGTTCCTTGGAAGAAAAGCTATGACAAACCTAGACAGCATATTAAAAAGCAGAGAAATTGCCTTGTCAACAAAGGTCCATATAGTCAAAGCTAGGTTTTTCCAGTAGTCATGTATGGATGTGAAAATTGGACGATACAGAAGGTTGAGCACCAAAGAACTGATACTTTCAAACTGTGGTGCTGCAGAAGACTCTTAAGAGTGCCTTGGACAGCAAGGAGATCAAACCAGTCAATCCTAAAGGAAATCAGCTCCGAATAATCATTGGAAGGGCTGCTGCTGAAGCTGAAGCTCCAGTACTTTGGCCACTTGATGAAGAGAACTGACTCCTTGGAAAAGCCCCTGATGCAGGAAAAAACTGAAGGCAGGAGAAGGGGGAGAAAGAGGATGAGATGGTTGGATGACATCACTGAGTCAATGGACGTGAGTTTGAACAAACTCCAGGAAATAGTGAATGACAGGGAACACTGGTGTGCTGCAGTCTATGGGGTCACAAAGAGTCGGACACAACTTAGCAATTGAACAATAACATTACGATGGCCCAACACAGATATTCATGCTAATACTTCAAGTCATGAATAAAATGTTTTTGTGCATAGCCCTGCCAAAGCAATGAGTGTTTTTTCTTTTAAAAAAGCATCCTTTAAAAAAAAAAAAAAAGCATCCTTTAAAGTACATTAATAAAAGGATAGTTAGGCCAAAATGGAGCATCTTTCACAAAATGAAAGCACTGACCAGTGATGATCAGGGAGTCATCAGAAGCAAAGAATTTCCTAGCACAGGAGTTAATCAAATATAGGTTGGCTGATAGCTTGGCAGGAATTCGATGGAGAAATTCAAGCTTAAGATGGAGGAAGTGAAGGGGAGAAAGAACTCTTGAGCAATAAGACCTTTAAATTCTCCTTCTAAACCCTGATATTCAATGATGCCTTGAAGAGTTCTTGTCAAAAACCATAGTCATACTTCAAATGGTTCTCTCCTCTCCTGTCCCAAAAAGCCAATAAGAGGCTATAACTCTATACCAGAAGATATAAGCTTCAAGGTTGAATGTGTATGAAAACCTCACAAGGGAAAAGTTGCCACTCTTTCCTGGAAACATACTGATGCAAATCATACTTTATAAAATATTTTTTTAAATAAAAAATAATGTAATTGCTCATTGAATTGTAATATGAATGCAAATTAACTTACTGTAATTATACTGTGCAATTTTCTACTTTAAAAACTTAGAAAATGGAAGAGACCTGATAAGTAATTTGAACTTAATTCTTCATTGTGTTCCTTCATTATGCAATGGTTACCATAAGCAATTTGCTCTGTTTTAATGTAAAATGTTTTTAGTTCATACCTTTACATTGGCAGGACTCAAATGAGACCATTTAGTAGATACAGATACTTATTTTTCCCTTCTACAAGTGCCTTGTAGAAATAATGAAGATTAAAATTAATACAACACAAGGGAATTTGTGAAAGATTCTTCATATATTTTCATTTTGGAACCTTTAGCACATTAAGGGTCTCTATCCTAAGCCCTCAATGTGTTTTAAGTAATCAGGGAATTCCTAACCAAATAGCATTCCGATGATCAGTATTCATGATTTAATGGCAAGACTTTGGCATAGAGGTAAAGAAATTGCGTGCTAGTCCCAGCTCTGCCACTAATTAATTGTATGACCTTCTCTATTCAGGCCTTCATTTCGCTCATATGTAAATTAAAAGGTTGGGCTAGGTGATTTCCAGCTTCCGTCCCAGCCTTCACAGCCTGAAATTGCTCTGCACTCACTCTTTGCTTTGCATTGTTTAAGCAACATGAGTGACAGTAAATGAATTTCTTATTTAGAATTAATGACCATCTGAATGAACCGAAAGCCCTCTCGTTCAGGCATTCACTGCTAAAGAATGTGTAACAAAAAGATTATCTGTGATGATGCAAATGTAAAAAATAATAATTACCCGTTTTCATGCTAATAATAATTTGCATGTGTAGTTCCCTCAATGCGGATCCTGTTAAAGGCAAGGCAAAGACACAGAGAGCTAGGGATCTCATTAAGTAGCAGCACAGTGTAGTGGAAAGAGAATGCGTAAGGCTTGGAATCACAAGACTTGGTTGGGTCTAGTGTTTCCTGTGGCTAATAACCAGAGGAAATTCATCAGCCTAAGGAACTTCATCTCTTAGATTGGATGTTCTTAGTTACTTTCCTGGAAATTGTAAAAATTAAATGCATAACGAATGGAAAGGCATTTGGTCACCTGGATCAGTAAATGTCTCATTTCATCCCCTCAATAACTCTGTGAAGTAGGTGCTACTATTTTCTTATTTTTCACCCCTCCTCCCCACCCCATGCCCAAGAAAAAAACAGAGGGTAAGAGAACTTTGGTTGATAAAGAAGGCTGAGCATGGAAGAATTGATGCTTTCGAATTGAGGAGCTGGAGAAGACTCTTTAGAGTTCCTTGGACTGCGAGGAAGTTAAACCAGTCAATCCTAAAGGGAATCAATCCTGAATATTCACTGGAAGGACTCTTGCTAAAGCTGAAGTTCCAATACACTGGCCACCTGATGCGAAGAGCTGACTCATTGGGAAAGACCCTGATGCTGGGAAAAATTGAAGGCAGGAGGAGAAGGGGACAGCAGAGGATGAGATGGTTAGATAGCATCACCAACTCAATGGACATGAATTTGAGCAAACTCTGGAAGATAGTGGAGGACAGAGGAGCCTGGCATGCTACAGTCCATGGGGTCACAAAGAGTCAGACACTACTTAGCAACTGAACAACAGCAAGACTTTACTAACTAGTTCAGGATCACAAGACACTTGTCTGCCCTGTCTTTTCAGAGGGGATAGTAGCATTCTTTCACTTCTGAAGTCACATAAGATATAATTTTTTTTTTCTCTCCATGTATATAACCTTCCAAAAAAAAAGGGAACTATTTCATCTTTGCACAACTAACAGCACTATAAATGTCCACTCTTCAGCTACAAAACAGGAATAAAAGTACCTATATTTCTCTAAAGGATATTCTTTAAGCCCCTCTTTAGCATTCATCCCACCCACACCCACTCCCTTTCTTCCTTCCTAAAACCCTTAGTTCCCATTTGGAGAAGAATATGATTTCTCAGAAGCTGACAATATCTACAGTTCTGGATTAGAACACAGGACCCAAGCTAAGCCAGTAAACACTCTTCATCACACTCCATCCTCTTGACCAGACTAATTGATTCAGGGACTAGCAGAAAACTTAACCTTGTTCATCCAGACTTCTGCTAGGAAGACTGAGACAAAAAGAGCCAGAAAGCAACAGTGTGGATGCCTAAAGGGAACACCCCTTATGATAAAGTTGGACCCAAAGAGGTCAAAGCAGAGAGAGCAAAACAAATCCCATCCTGCCCCATCATGACATATCTTCTTAAAGCCTGAACAATACCATGTGGCAACATATCCTTTTTATTGTATTAGCCAGCATCATTTGCTGTTTTCATTACTTTCCACCGAAACCATGCCATCAACTCAATGAAGAGGTATTAAATATGTAATGAAGCCATGAATGAGAACTTATAAAAAGCTGCACAGTCATAAAGTTTAATAATGGTGATTATGACAATGAAAATGATGATGAAAGTAAAAAAGGAAATGAGTGCCTTTCAACAAATATGGCGCCAAAATTTCATGTGGAGCAAAAGCTTCTCTCCATAATTAAAAAAAAAAATAGTTCATTCCTCTATTTTCCCATAATTCATCTTAAAATATTCTGGCAGCATATATTTATATCCTTGATCAAACCACAACTGATGATGGATCTTTTCCCGACCACAACTCCTATATGTCTACCTCCATCACTTTGCTCATCTATGCCCTCCTCCAGGATTACTCCAGCCCATTCTCATTTATTGAAATCCTTCCCCATCTGCAGGATCTCGTTTAAATGAAGCTCCTCCACCTCTGCCCAATCATTCTCTTTTCACTCCCTTAATATGTTGTACCTACTTATAATCCTGATCCCTGCCATGTGTTGGAGCCATTTTCCACATGTCTGGATCCCCCGTAGAGACTGCAATCTCTTAGAGAAGATGCTAAGCTCCTTCTAAACGGCAGAGAGAAAAAGATGTATGTAACATCTGTCACTGCACTAATGTTGAAGGTGATTCAGCTGATGTGGTTGTAATTCCACCACTGAGCAGTCATCAATCAAAACATATAAGGAGCACCTATGAAGAGATGAGAATGCCTTATAATTAAGAATGCTTGGATCACAGTCTAACTGGGAATTGTGAAGGAAGACAGGAGAATGGGTGACCAAAGAAGGAAGCGGCAGGGGTGGGGGGGGGGTGGGGAGGGGGGAAAGGAGTGGGGAGGGAGAGAGAGGGGGAGGGTAGAATGGAGGAAAGAGGGCTCTCGAGGGAAGGAGGGAAGGGACTGAGGAGAAACAGGGGAGGGAGGGAGGAAGGAAGAACGAAAGAGCAAGGAAGCAGTATGGTTTGTGGAATGTTGTCAAAGGGTGCCAAGGCAAAGTTCTCCATGGCTTTTGTCTGCCTTCCTACACCTTGGGGAGAAAAAAGAACCTTCAGAGGCTCCTGTTACCCATGACTATTCTCTCAGGGATATCTCCAGGGTGATTAGAAATGCAGAGTCTCTTCTGTATGTGTCCTGGGTAGCAATTTTCCTGTAAATTTATAAATATGGAATAAAGTGCGAATAGTGATGAAGATCATATAACTTTAAACGAGACCTTCCTTTCTGATATTAGTTCTGATACAACGAGGATTTGAATTTGAGTGCATTCTCTCTCACTTGCACTTCTCTCTCCCGTAAAATGGGGATAATGATCAATGAGTCTAGTATTTATTTTAATTATTAAATAATGTTTCTAAATCTTTGTCATTCTACCTAGTATATGGTAAGAAACTTAACAAATCAGTGGTTATCAGTAGTAGAGGTTGCAGTAGAAAGAATTAATTTGCACATGGCTCTCTCTTTTTTTTTAACTCAGTCATCTCTAGAAAAGTGACCCTTGGGATAGGCACCCATATTCCAGAGTACAGCCAAGAAAAACTTTGGTAACACTACTGCCAATCCTGGTATTCAGTCCCTTAAAAATGCTCCTAGTCATGCTAAGCACAATAAGCTAAATAAAATTAAGACATTTGTTGTTGGTGTTCAGTCCCTCCCTCTTTTCCGACTCTTTGCAACTCCACGGACTGCAGCACGCCAGGCCTCCCTGTCCATCACCAACTCCTGGAGTTTACTCAAGCTCATGTCCATCGAGTTGGTGATACCATTGCACCATCTCATCCTCTGTCACCCCTTTCTCCTCCTGCCTTCAATCTTTCCCAGTTATCAGGGTCTTTCCCAATGATTGTCGGCTCTTTGCATCAGTTGGCCAAAGTATTGGTATATATATATTTTTAATTTGAGTGAGCTTCTTTTCTCAGAAACCAGTAATCGTTGACCCTAAAATCCCCCATATTTGCAACATTTACTTGGGCAGTACATGAAAGCACATCAGTTATCCCTGTTAAAAAGTGTCACTGTCAGGCTCTTGCATTCCCATACATTTTCCTGCATGTGAGATAAAGGGGAGAAGTACAGCTGGCGTGCCCAGAAGTGTCAGGGACCCTGGGTCTTACTCTGTAGAATAGTGCCACCCCATGATTGTAATTTGCCACATGTGTATCAGTGGAAACTATTTTGGAAACTATTGATACAGGTGAATGGAACTGTCAAAAGGCTTTGAACACTTGAGGGAAAGGGTCAAATTTGTGGTGTAAACACATTATGCTGATAGCAGAAAGGAGGTTGTGTGATGCATCCAACTCACCCTGACTTCAGTTGTTTCCTTCCACTCCACCCCCTACTTTTTGCTGCATCACAACACTACCTAACTACTGCTACTCATGTACACTGAGAAGAAAAGAGCCTGAAATTTCGGCTATTCACTTAAAAACTAAACAAGTCTATCATGGGCACATGGTGTGACTTCCAGAAGAAAGTTCACATTTCCTGCCAAATTCTAACAAGTGACAGTCATTGCGCATCTTCCATATCTGGGCTTCCCTGGTGTCTCAGATGGTAAAGAATCTGCCTGCAATGCAGGAGACCACTTGCAGTGCAGGAGGTCCTGGTTCAATCCCTGGGTTGAGAAGATCCCCTGGAGAAGGAAATGGCAACCCAGTCCAGTATTCTTGCTTGAGAAATCCCACGAACAGAGGAGCATGGCAGGCTATAGTCCATAGGGTCACAAGAATCAGACACAAGTTGGTGACTAAACCATCAACCAACCATATCCGGATTAAATAAATCAAAAGCTATGACAAACCTAGAAAGCTTATTAAAAAGCAGACATTACTTTACCAACAAGGGTCTGCCTAGTCAAAGCTATGGTTTTCCTACTACTCATGTATGGATGTGAGAGTTGGACCATAAAGAAAGATGAGTGCTGAAGAACTGATGCTTTTGAACTGTGGTGCTGGAGAAGACTCTTGAGAGTCCCTTGGACTGCAAGGAGATCAAATCAGTCAATCCTAAAGGAAATTATTCCTGAATATTCATTGGAAGGACTGGAGCTGAAGCTCCAATACTTTGGCCACCTGATGCAAAGAACTGACTCCTTAGAAAAGACCCTGATGCTGGAAATGATTGAAGGCAGGAGGAGAAGGGGACAACAGAGGATGAGATGGTTGGATGGCATCACCAACTCGATGGACATGGGTTTGAGCAAGCTCCAGGAGTTGGTGAAGGACATGGAAGCCTTGCATGCTGCAGTCCATGGGGTTGTAAAGAGTCAGACATGACTGAGGGACTGAACTGAATGTGTACTCAGTTTAGGAACTTGTGAGTCTGTAGTTGTTGGTTGAATGGTATTGTCTGAGATGGTCACATTCAGTTTGAATAGTTTTATGATAGGAAGGACAGGTCGCAAGAAGAATCAAGACACTACTGTGCCCAAAGGACCACAATAAACATTAAAAAGAGATAGATGCTGTTGGGAACACAAACATTCGCTTGCCTGCTTCCTCCAAGGGATCCTTCCTGCTCCCTGAACATACCATGCACCTTCGTATCTCTGTATATTTTTCCTCATGCTCCTCCTCTGTAAGAAATGCTCTTCTCCACCACTTTACCTAAGGAGCATTCTTTGAGGCCTTTGACATTCTACCCATTACCAACCCCACCTTGTTCCAGGCACTATCAGAAGTTCTCTCATCTGTATTATTTAATCACCTTAAGAATCCCTCTATTATGGTCATTTGTTTAGTGCCTGTGCCTCCAACAGACTGAAAGCCATCCTCAAAGCTTCCCCCTGCCTCATTTCTCCATAGCCAGTCCTTCCCCAAATCATGTCAGCTCTGCCTGCAATGTGTAACTTGAATCCTTTCACTTTCCTCATCCCTCCTGCTATTTACCTGGACCAAGCTTTAGCTATCTCTTACCTAGAATTTCCTTTTCTTCTGCTTTCAATCTTGTTTCCCAAGAACACAAGTTTCAAATATTAGCTGCAGTAACATTTAAAAAACCAATTCAAATCCTCCTGTTTAAAATACATCACTGGTTCCTCATTGTACTTAGGTTTCCATAAGTCCTAATAATGGCTCTCAAGTCCCTCCCTGATGTGACTCAGTCTCAGCTCACTCCACTCTCCCCTGCTCAGTACATGCCAGCCACAATGACCTTCATTCACTTCACTTCATTCACAAATCCCCATCTCAAGGCCTTTGCAAATAATGTTCTGTTTGTTGAAACAGTCTTTCCCCAGCCTCTCTAACAGTCCCTCCCCATACCTTAGCTCCGACATAGTCATTAATGGTCAGCTTAAATGTCACTTGTTCAGAGGTCTGACCCTCTAACCTTAATGATGTTCCCTTGTTAAAATCTTTCAAAGCACCCTGTAACTTCCCTTCATAGACCTAGTTACAATAATTACAATATATAACTATTCTTTATAACTATATGTTTTAAAATTATGTCTTGATTTAATGTCTATTTCCCCAAGTAAACTATAAACTCCATGAGGGCAAAGAAATATTTTTGTTTGCTTGTTGTTTTTATGTGTGTTTGGTCACTGTAGTAGATTTCATGGTGGCTCCTGAAAATATATGTCCACATCCTAATCCCAGAAATCTGTGAATGTGACCTTACATATATGCAGTCTCTTCAATCATGTCTGACTCTGTACAATTCTATGGCCTGTAACCTGCCAGGCTCCTCTCTCCATGGGATTCTCCAGGCAAGAGTACTGGAGTGGGTTGCCGTGCCCTCCTTCAGGGCATCTTCCCAATCCAGGGATCAAAACTGCGTCTGTTACATCTAACCTACTTTGGCAGGCAAGCTCTTTACCACTATTGCCACATGGGAAGCCCAAATGTGACCTTATTTGGACAGAATTTTTGCAGTCTTGACACTCAAATTAGGATCTTGAGAGGAGAAGACAATCCTGGATTATACAAATGGGTCCTAAATCCAAATACAAGCGTCATTATAAGACACACATAGAGAAGAGACAGAGATGAGGAGGAGGCAGTGTGACCACATAGGCAGAGACTAGAGTGATGAGGCCACAAGCCAAGGGATGCCTGCAGCCACAGGAGACTGGAAGAGGTAAGGGACAGATTCTTCCCTAAGCACACTGCTGATTTTGAACTTCAGGCCTCCTGAACTATGAGAAAATAAATATCCATTGTTTTAAGTCACCAAGTTTGTGGTAATTTGTTATAGCAGCCCTGGGAGTCTAATATAGTAAGTTATGTATTCCTAATGCTGAGCAGTAACTATGTGTTGGATGAATGAACAGATGAGCATTCACTGAACAAATGTCATATACATTCATCATTATATACCAGAACTTGCCACGGTAAAGAGAATACAATCAATGTTCAAAAAGACATGAGTTTGAGCAAGCTCCGGAAGTTGGTGATGGACAGGGAAGCCTGGCGTGCTGCCGTCCTTGGGGTCGCAAAGAGTCAGACATGACTGAATGACTGAACTGAACTGAACTGAACTGTTCAAATTATTTATTAAATTTTATCAAATTGGATCTTATTTTGTAGACAAATAGGCATATAACATATTTTAGAGCTTAAATATGCAAAAGAAATTTAAATATGAAGCTTAAGCGAATTTCCTCTTTAATAAATTCAAACAGTAGAGTTGAAAAAGGCTGTCTGACATACCCACGGCCACACAACCGGCTCATGGTGCAGGAAATTGCATTTATTTGTATAATTCACATACCAACAACTACTAGAGTATCTTCCCTAAGTATGACTACATCATTCTCATTAAAGTACTTTAGATAGAAATGCCAGCATTCATTGTCATTAAGCTAGTTAGTGTACACTGAAATTGAAATAAATATTGAAATAAAATCCAAGAACTGTAAGTTAAAAAAATTTCATCCCCATTCAAATTCCAAGGAATCCAGGAGGGAATATCAGTACTAGGTAGACATTTACTATTACATTTTACTTGATTTAATTATGATTTCATTTGTTGTTCAGTAGCCAAGTCATGCCCGACTCTTTGCAACTGCATGGCCTACAGCATGGCAGGCTTCCCTGTCCCTCACCATCTCCTGGAGTCTGCCCAAGTTCATGAACCAGTGATGTCATCCAACCATCTCATCCTCTATTTCCCTCTTCTCCTTTTGCCTTCAATCTTTCCAAGCATATGATTTCATTGCTGGTATTCAAATAGTTAAGAGTTTATCAAGGATTATCTCTTCATTTATGAATTTAACCCCAAATGTATTAAGCTGCATGGAATAAACCAACTCATTTCAGAACAAGGTCTTTCCTACTTCATTTCTGACCTACGTGTAACTCCACTTGAGGGGTCTCTAATGATTAAAGTTTAAATTTTAAGCTTTCCTTCAGAACACCTGGTACATGGCAGAATATACTGCATCTGTTTCTATCAATATAACAAAAATCTTGAATCAGTCCTTCTTCCCTTCTTCTTCCTCTGCGTGGGAACACAACATAGCTCCAGAAACCAGAATTTCTGTATTTATTTCACCAGTCTAATTTTATGATTTTAGGCCACTAATATAACTTATTTATGTGTCACTCACCCATCCCCCACCTATCCAGCCACTCATGCGTGAATTCAAAAAGTATGGATGCCAAACTACATCATTTAATTTAAAAACTTATGTTCTTTTTCATCACTGTGTCCCCAGTCAAGCCATTCCTGTGTAGATGCACCATTAATACCTTCTATAAAATAAACTGAAAGATGATGTTTCTAGAAACTAGCATATTATGTCCTTTGAGTCTACTATGTGTGACTAAATTTGGAAAATCTAGTTAGAGTTAGAGGAATCCAGAAGGTCATTTAGTTCCATTCCCAGCTGCAGATCAGTTCTTAATTATGCACACCAATGTAAGTTTATCCATTATATCCCCAGTACCCTTGGAGCTGGAGCCTTCATAATCTCCCTTGAAATCTATTCTTCTGAGCAACCACGTCTGGTTTCATTTATAAAGCCCATATTTTTATCATTTGTGCATTCATTTACTCAAAAAAAATTCCTGAGTGTCTCCCTTGTGAATGATGCACTGGGCTAGACACTGAGGATAAAGTAATGAAAGACTAGTTCTGTTCCAAAGTAACTCAGAGAATAACGGGAGTGAAGATAAGTAAACAGGTAGTTCTGTAAAATAATGTCCTTAGTACTACAATACAGGTAAATACTAAGTGCTTGAAATGCCTCCCTATGTCCCTGGAGTTATTTAGGGTGTGAGAGTGATCAGCAAGGCTTCAAAAGAAGCAGACACTGTGAGTCTGTTAGGACAAAGGTCATCCCTGCCTTACCCACCAGATTCTTTACTACTCAAAGAGCCTCTCCAACTAATTTCTTTCCAGTGACAAAGATCAAATTCTCACCGAAGTTCCAAAGAGAGAAATCCTTGTGAAGATTTATCTCTCTCTGGGCAACCACGTGGCCACTGCCCGCATGAGATATGACGGTTGCACCTTTATTTGTGCTCGCACTGGCACATGGTTTGTTACTGCCTCAATATAGTCCATAGTGTTTAGACGAAGATTTACCCCTTCTGTGGGCTTTATTTTCAGAACGGTCAATGAAGACCTAGATTCCCAGAGGAAAATGCTGTATGATGCTTATATAATGCAAAATCCAAATGTGATTATAGCATGGCCTTATTTAAAATAATTTAATGGCTCCCAAGTGGCTGCAAGATAAAACCCAGTGTCTTTAATCTGGTGTTACGGGACTTACATGGCGAGCACCTGCCCAGGCTGCAGCTGAATCTCTTATCAAGATTCCCTAACATGTTGGAAGGCACCAGGCAGAACTCTTTCAGGTTGTAGGAGTCATTGAAGGGCTTAGTGGAGAAGTGATAAGAGCTGGGCTGTACTTTCAGAAGCTTGTTCTACATTCCCTGAATGAAGGAACTCAAAATCCATAGATAATTCAACTTACTTTCTCATTTCCCTTTTGGAATGAGGCAGACCACAAATTAGGAAGCAAATTACAAAGAAAGAAAATAAATAACGAAAATGTTCATATAAACTTTTATAAAAAATACAACTATAAAGGATCTCCATGATATTTACTATTGCTTCTGCAAAGATGTCAGGCTGAAGGTTTGCAGACAGCCTCCCTGCATTATGCCGGTGATAACCCATTAAGTGTTCTCAGATAACTGGGAATTTTGACAAATCATGAATTACCCAATAGTATGTAAAAAGAGCACTCTATATGTCCCAATTGTTTTGCACAGGTACATGGGGGTTTACATGTGAATTGTTATGTTTAGTTACTTAAATGCACCCATATTTTGAAGTGCATTTGAATTCAGATATTGATTTTACTCTTCTCTGTTTTGAAAAAATAAAATACAAAACACACACACAAAAATCAAACCAGTTAAGAGATATACAACTGTTCTACTCTACTGGGCAATAAACTAGTTATAGGGGAAAAACCCTACAGCAACTTCAAAGTTAGATTCAAAGTAACTTGTTCTTTAATAACATTTGAGCATTGTATTATTATGTTGAACAAGCAATCACTGAATTTGTCTTCTTTGGTGGATTAATTAATTGCATAAATATTTATTGAGCATCTATTAAGACACACTAAAAACCAAATGGTTGCCCAAGATATTATCCTTGCCTTCAAGGAGCACAATATTTCCATTTATTTTGAGGTCACAGTAGCAAGAAATCAAAACCAATAGAGGACACAATTTGCTAAATCCTATTCCTTCATATTGGGGCTTCCTAGGTGGCACTAGTGGTAAAGAACCTGCCTGCCAGTGCAGGAGACCAAAGAGACACAAGTTCGATCCCTAGGTTGGGAAGATCCCCTAGAGGAGGGCACAGGAACCCACAGCAATATCACTAGCTGGAGAATTCCTTGGACAGAGAAGTTTGGCAGCTACAATCCACAGGGTCACAAAGAGTCGGACATGACTGAAGTGACTGAGAATGCACTCCTTCCTACTGGGTCTCCTAGGTGGCACAATGGTGAAGAACCTGCCTGCCAATGTGGGCGATGCAAGAGGTGCAGGTTTGATCCCCAGGTCAGGAAAATCCCCTGGAGTAGGAAATGGCAGCCCATTCCAGTATTCTTGCCTGGAAAATTCCATGGACAGAGGAGTCTGGTGGGCTACAGTCCATGGGGTCACAAGCAGTCAGACATAACTGAGTGACTGAGCATACAGCAGCTCCAAGACCACCCCTACACACACACACACACACACACACACACACACACACACACACATAGTATTCTGAAAACGCTGACCAAGAATTGGGCTTATGTTGTTATTGATCCCAGTTCTAAATCACTGAATCTCATCTACCTTATGCTCCAAATGTTGGCAGGTCCTTACCTTCGCACTTCTGACCTTAAGTTCATTTTTAAATAGGACATTTTATCCACACTTTTATTTTGGCTCAACTTTTGTTGGATTCTTCCTGAGAAACACCATCTGAACTTGTCTCGGATAAATATTTTGCTCTCTGATCTGGGGGTCAGAGGCCATTGTCCAGTTCCAGGTGGGGGGAGGGACAACTCCCCAACCCACTCACCAAGTTATAAAAAGTACCCATCATACAGCCCCACATAACAACTTCACATTTCAAAGAAGAAATGTATAAATGCAAGAAATATGATAGACCATGAATGTAAGTCAGGATTCTACTTGCCATACGGCAGTGTAAAAACACAAATATCACATTAAAATAAAAAACCAAGAAACTCTAGATGTGCCATGTTGTGAAGACCCCTATTGCCACCATGTCAGAATCTACACCCCATTTTCAGTTTTACTGTTTTAGTCTCTTTTTGACTTGTTTTCGTAAGTGGCTCGTAGTCAGAGAGTGGACTATTTAGGTGCCTTAAAGACCCTTTTTCCAATCTTATCAGTCGCTGTGAAACTTTTTCCAAGTATGTCATTTAGTGTAGTTTTCCTCAGCTTATGAAAATGCAACATATTTGACATGACTTGCTATATATGTTAGGCTGAATATATTTATTCTTGAATTATTTAGTCTTAAATATATGAAAGGCTATGTGTCCAACCACTGGGTATACAATAGCCAACAAGACAGCTATGATCCTGTCCTTTAGGGAGCTCACAATGCTGTGTTATAAGATACTTTACACATTAATGGTAGTAAATACATTGCAGGTTGTTTTCACTAGGGGCTCCAAATAAACATCCTTAAAAGAAAACTACCAGAGTGTCTTATGCTCCTGGAACTATTTTTATAGGAGAAACAGCCTTGCTATTATTTAAGTGGAAGATAATGACTGAAATGTATTCAGTTCAGTTCAGTTCAGTCACTCAGTCGTGTCCAACTCTTTGCGACCCCATGAATTGCAGCACGCCAGGCCTCCCTGTCCATCACCAACTCCCGGAGTTCACTCAGACTCACGTCCATCGAGTCCATGATGTCATCCAGCCATCTCATCTAGGTTGGTCATAACCTTTCTTCCAAGGAGTAAGTGTCTTTTAATTTCATGGCTGCAGTCACCATCTGCAGTGATTTTGGAGCCCCAAAAAATAAAGTCTGGCACTGTTTCCACTGTTTCCCCATCTATTTCTCATGAAGTGATGGGACCGGATGCCATGATCTTCGTTTTCTTAATATTGAGTTTTAAGCCAACTTTTTCGCTCTCCTCTTTCACTTTCATCAAGAGGCTTTTTAGTTCCTCTTCACTTTCTGCCATAAGGGTAGTGTCATCTGTATATCTGAGGTGATTGATATTTCTCCCAGCAGTCTTGATTTCAGCTTGTGCTTCTTCCAGTCCAGCGTTTCTCATGATGTACTCTGCATATAAGTTAATTAAGCAGGGTGACAATATACAGCCGTGACATACTCCTTTTCCTATTTGGAACCAGTCTGTTGTTCCATGTCCAGTTCTAACTGTTGCTTCCTGGCCTGCATACAGATTCCTCAAGAGGCAGGTCAGGTGGTCTGGTATTCCCATCTCTTTCAGAATTTTCCACAGTTGATTGTGATCCACACAGTCAAAGGCTTTGGCAGAGTCAATAAAGCAGAAATAGATGTTTTTCTGGAACTCTCTTGCTTTTTCCATGATCCAGCGGATGTGGGCAATTTGATCTCTGGTTCCTCTGCCTTTTCTAAAACCAGCTTGAACATCAGGGAGTTCACAGTTCACGTATTGCTGAAGCCTGGCTTGGAGAATTTTGAGCATTACTTTACTAGTATGTGCGATGAGTGCAATTGTGCGGTAGTTTGAGCATTCTTTGGCATTGCCTTTCTTTGGGATTGGAATGAAAACTGACCTTTTCCAGTCCTGTGGCCACTGCTGAGTTTTCCAAATGTGCTGGCATATTGAGTGCAGCACTTTCACAGCATCATCTTTCAGGATTTGAAACAGCTCAACTGGAATTCCATCACCTCCCCTAGCTTTGTTCGTAGTGATGCTTTCTAAGGCCCACTTGACTTCACATTCCAAGATGTCTGGCTCTAGATGAGTGATCACATCATCATGATTATCTGGGTCGTGAAGATCTTTTTTGTACAGTTCTTCCGTGTATTCTTGCCACCTCTTCTTATATACATACTGAAATGTATATTGACTTAAATTCATACTAAGCTGTAAATGACTAATTTACTGTAAATTTACTATAAATTACTAATTTATGAATAAGCTCCTGATAGAGAGAACCAAAGAGGAGGTACACTAGGCACACTAGGTTCTAAATTTGAGGAATTACGGCAAAGAGAAACTTGATGCTATGAGGACAGAAACAGTCGACCAAATAATCCAGCTTGTGGTGGGCCCATTGTATTTTTTTTTTTTTTGGCTGAAAAGAATACTAAACTTGGAATCTGAAGTTCTGGGTTCCTGTGTTCCTGTTTTGGCTCTGCTACTCCATTTAGTGGCTCTGAAAAATGCCCCTATTCTCTCTGGGACTGAAGTTACTTGTTTATAAAAATGGATAAGATATTCTTCCCTGTACTCAGTCATGTCCAGACTCTGCAACCCCATGGATTGCAATCTGCCAGGCTCCTCTCCATGGGATCTCCCTGGCAAGAATACTGGAGAGGGTTGCCATTTTCTCTTCCAGGGAATCGTCTCGACTCAGGAATCAAACCTGCATTTCTGGCATCTCCTGCATTACAGGTGGATTCTTTACCAACTGAGCCATTGCAGAAGCCCTGCAACCTCACAAAAATATTGGGAAGGTTAAAAAAAAATGTAAAAAGGCAAAATTGTTGTCTGAGGAAAGCTTACAAATAGCTGAGAAAAGAAGAGAAGCTAAAAGCAAAGGAGAAAAGGAAAGATATATCCACCTGAATGCAGAGTTCCAAAGAATAGCAAGGAGAGATAAGAAAGTCTTCCTAAGTGAACAATGCAAAAAAATCGAGGAAAACAATAGGGAGGGGAAGACTAGAGATCTCTTCAAGAAAATCAGAATACCAAGGGAATATTTCATGCAAAGATGGATACAATGAAGGAAAGAACTGGTATGGACCTAACAGAAGCAGAAGGTATTAAGAGGTGGCAAGAATACACAGAAGAACTACACAGAAAAGATCTTCATGACCCAGATAATCACGATGGTGTGATCACTCACCTCTAGCCAGATATCCTGGAATGTGAAGGCAAGTGAGCCTTAGGAAGCATCACTATGAACAAAGCTAGTGAAGGTGATGGAATTACAGCTGAGCTATTTCAAATCCTGAAAGATGATGCTGTGAAAGTGCTGCACTCAATATGCCAGCACATTTGGAAAACTCAGCAGTGGCCACAGGACTGGAAAAGGTCAGCTTTCATTCCAATCCCAAAGAAAGGCAATGCAAAAGAATGCTCAAACTGCTGCACAATTTCACACACTGGAAAATTACTGCTCAACATTCTCCAAGCTAGGCTTCAACAGTACATGAACTGAGAACTTTCAGATGTTCAATCTGGATTTCGAAAAGGCAGAGGAACCAGAGATCAAATTGCCAACATCGATAGGATCATAGAAAAAGTAAGAGAATTCCAGAAAAACATCTACTTCTGCTTTATTGACTACACTAAAGCCTTTAACTATGTGGCTCACAACAAAATGTGGAAAATTCTTAAAGAGGTGGGAATACCAGACCACCTGACCTGCCTCCTGAGAAACCTATATGCAGGTCAAGAAGCAAGTTTAAACCAGACATGGGACAACAGACTGGTTCAAAATTGGAAAAGGAGTACATTAAGGCTGTATATCATCATGCTGCTTATTTAACTTATATGCAGAGTACTTCATATGAAATGCTGGGCTGGAAGAAGGCCAAGCTGGAATCAAGAACCTCAGATATGCAGATGACACCACCCTTATGGCAGAAAGTGAAGAGGAACTAAAGAGCCTCTTGCTGAAGGTGAAAGGGGAGAGTGAAAAAGCTGGCTTAAAACACAACATTCAGAAAACTAAGATCGTGGCATCTGGTCTCATCACTTCGTGGCAAATAGATGGGAAAACAATGGAAGCAGTGACAGAATTTATTTTCTTGGGCTCCAAAATCACTGCAGATGGGACTGTAGCCATGAAATTAAAAGATGCTTGTTCCTTAGAAGAAAAGCTATGACCAACCTAGACAGCATATTAAAAAGCAGAGATATTACTTTGCCAACAAAGGTCCGCCTAGTCAAAGCTATGGCTTTTCCAGTAGTCATGTATGTATGTGAGAGTTGGACCATAAAGAAGGCAGAGCACTGAAAAATTGATGCTTTTGAACTGTGGTGTTGGAGAAGATTCTTGAGAGTCCCTTGGACTGCAAGGAGATCCAACCAGTCAGTCCTAAATGAAATCAATCCTAAATATTCATGGAAGGACTGATTATGAAGCTGAAGCTCCAATACTTTGGCCACCTGATGCAAAGAGCTGACTCATTAGAAAAGACCCTGATACTAGGAAAGATTGAAGGCAGGATGAGAAGGGGATGACAGAGGGCGAGAGGACATTTTTTTGAGTGAGCTCCGGGAGATGATGAAGGACAGCGAAGCCTGGCATGCTTCAGTCCATGGGGGTCAGAAAGAGTCAGACATGACTGAGCGACTGAAAAGCAACTATACTGACCATAGGCCATAGAAATGGGAGGTGTTAATAAGGCAGGAACACTGTTTCATCAGATTCAATATAGCAAATTATTTCCAAAATATGAACGAGAGCAGTGTAACCTGGGAGCACTGATTTAAAATTAATTTACACATATAAGTCTCCTTTCAAACTTTAAAATAATGAACTTTAGTTTGCCTAAAGCTATGCTTCTGATTACAATAGCAGATGATTCCTTTATGTCTTTCAAAAGAATTATTGTGCCACAGGGCTTAGCTTGCATTTTAAAATAAATGTGTTCCAGTAGGATTGGCTGGTTTCTGTCATCCAATTATCCTGCAGTTAACACATGTGGTATAGATTGAAATGAAAGTACCATAATACTTTTGAAAGGGTTTCATTTTCCTAAGAAGACATGTTTCTTGTGTTACATTAGCCATAATTTAATTGAGGGTCCTGAGACCTAAAGGACAAAAGTCTATCAGGCCAGCATTCGTTACATGTTTCCTCCTTGCCTTGGGATGGATCCGCTAATTCTATATCCCAGACTCCATCAAGACCACCAGCTTCCAGACACGCCTCTGCATTTGTCCCACATGGGCAACCCTCCATAGTCTGTCAGCTCCCCATCCTTGCTGAGAGGTTAATTTAGTGAGGTTCAAAGAAGTTAAGTGTCTGTCCACAGACACACAGAAAAAGGTGAGCCTATAAGATTTGAACTTAGATTTCTAAGGGACCAAAGCCCATGTTTGTTCTTCCTACCACATCCTGCTGATTTTCAGAACATCTGATTTCTCCATAGTGAGAATATTTTTTTTTAGTGGGAGAGACCTAGGTTACAGTATTCTATTAAAAAAAAAAACTATATTAAAAGATGTTTTGTGATGTGTAGGACAAAGAGGGCTATTTAAATTGAAATCATTTTCCTAGTATCCAAGATCTCTAAATCTCATGCACATTAAGTTTGAATTAACACTAACAAGGGTCTAACAGCTTTGATGCTGTGTTCTTAGATAATTAAATTCTTAGAAAACCATTCCACATTTGAGGGAGAGGCGAAGGACACAGAGAGTTCAGTCTTAATTCAAAGTCACTTACACATTGTTACCTGCTGTTTCCAGGCCTTCGTGAAATCAGCAGGGAGGATTTGATATTAAAAATGAGGGTATCTCTCTCTCTCTCTCTCTTTTTTCCAAATCCTCAGGGTGGGGGAAATGGTGGAACGGTCCACTGGAACTCTTTCTAAGCGATCACCTTACTTTGGCATATATCATCCACTGGAAGATCCAGGCCACTTTGCACCCTGAAACTGAGGCCCCTATCAGCAGCAGTACCCTCCCTTCACTGCCACGCCTCATGTGTACAAAGCACTTACTAGTCTACAAAGCCCTTTCCATTCGTTATGGCATGTGACCCTCAGACCCACCTGCAGAGCCTTGAAGGAAGACGCATGCTTCTACATCATCATCCAGAGAGAGAGTGGCAGGCTGCCAAGAGGCCTCATCAGGGAGTATCTACCATGGATAATCCTTTCCATCCTAAGCTAACATCTGACCCTAAGACTTAAAGTCATAAACAAAATCTTGTTGTATCTTAGAAGTGAGCAGGCTTGGGAAGAGTAACTCACAATAACAAGCCTCACAAGAGGCTGATGAATATGCTTAAATACCAGCTTAAGATTTTAGGATGAGAAACAGAACTGTCAGTGGGTGGTAATTATTAAATCAGCATAATCAGGGCATTTTGTTCCAGGACAGACAAGTTATCTGAAGGTCATTGATTTTTCAAGATGGGAAAGCTACAGCTCAGAGAGATGAAACAAGTTGCCATAAATAATCTAGCTGGTAAGTGGAGAAAACAACTTGAACTCTTCCTCTCACTCCAGGGATAGCACCAATACCAGGACTGAACCGGGCTGGGGGGTCAGGGAGGCTGGTGGCAATCCTTGGGCTGGGTCCCCATCTTCTTCCTGGTTAGTGCTGAGATGGGCATCATGGATGCTTATCCTCCTGTCCCTCCTTTTAGTCTTTCTTTGACTGATCCAAATGGTTAGATGGCATCACCGACTCAATGGATGTGAATCTGAGCAAATGCTGGGAAATAATGGAGGACAGAGGAGCCTGGTGTGTGCAGTCCATGGGGGCCGAAAAGAGTCAGACATGGCTTAGCAACTGAACAACAATAAAATGGCCCTGAATCAGCAAAGTATAACTTTAGTTTTGTTCTGGCTTGGGAGGGAGATTCTGGTCCATTGAGGCAACTTTGTATATTTCTGCTTCCATCTGATATGTGCTAGCTTAGAGTTGGAAGGCTACTTCTAACTCTTTAGGCAGTTTGCTTAGGTCCTAGGCTAGGATGGCACACTACAACCAGTTCTGTTTACCAACGCATATTAACTCTTTTCAGTAGATGGGGTGAAAATTATCATCCCCATTTTTCATTTGAGGAACTGGAGATTCAGAGAATTTCTACAACTCAGCAAAGATCCTACAGCTTGTAAGCATAGGTTCCAGACTTGAGTCCATACCTCAGGCTTCAGGTCACGTACTCTTTCTACTACATCACAATGCCTACGGGCAGCAATAATCATAATATTCATGGACCACTGTTCTAAACATCTTAAATGCACTAATTCATATGATCATCACAGCAACTATTATTATTTCTATTTTATCAATGATAAAACAGTGGGGCAGAGACACTGACTAGTTCAAGGGCACACAGTGAGTATATAGAACAGCCAGGATTTAAACTCAGTCTGGTTCCAGAGGCTGTGCTCTTATCCGCATCTTCACAAGTGGAAGAGAGAAGACTGCTTTGGTGTGGGGTTTCAGGGCGTGAGGAAGGGTCTTGGCTTGGCTGAACATCCTTTGCTCATCTATGGACCGTTGCTAAACTCTGACACTGGGGCCTCATTCTGGTTTCTAGGAGGTCTATCTAGCTTCTAAAAATGCAAAGTGACTCATTAATTACTCACATAACAGTGTAGTGGAACATCTGACGTGAAGAAGGTTTTGTGAATGAAATTACACTGCACGGAGACCCTGCCAAGAAAGGAGAGGAAGCTCAGCTTCTGAATCCAAGGATCTGAAACAAGAAGGAGAAAACTAGTATCTATGTTCTGAGATTCTCACATCCATCCAACCCACTCATTGTTGACAACACAGAGAGTGAAGTGACGTTTGCACCACTACACAGCTCGCGGGGCAGAAATAAGAATTCAAATTCTGGTCTGTCTGACTTCAAAACCACTGTTCTCCCTCCAGAGCATGATTACTCCCAGGACATAAACAGTTCATTGAAGTCAAAATCTCACCTCCTAGCCCCCACCTCCCTAAGGTGCCACTTTCTTAGATGTAAAGACTTAAAATCTGTAACTGAACCAGACTATCAAAAGCCAGAATATTCTGTGTTTAGCGAACAGAATGAGAGCATTTCAAGAGTTTTCTGAGTGTTTGTCTTTGAAATGCCATTCCTGAGAAGCCCTAATCCAATTACTCCTTGGCCACAATATTGAGCCAGAGTAGGCAGTTACTGTTAATAGAAGAGACCCAAATAGGTGTTTCTCTGCTTTGGAAAGATGCTGTTAACTTGCAGGAAGGGGAGGGTGGTAAGAGGGTCAGGACTGAACATTTCCTGCGCCTCGAGGATGGGCCAAGCACATTCATTATTCCCCAGACTCCCCTCAATAACCCTGCGAGCTAGGTACTACATCTCTGCCTCTTTCTACACATGAAGAAACTGAAGACAACTAAGCAACAAGCAAGGAGTCACACAGCTTATAAACACTGGAGCCCAGTTTTCAGGGCAACACTACTCTCCCCCATATTCCTAGCAGGCACATCTTGACTTAGCTTGAGCAGGTACATTTTCAGATGTGTAAAACTGCTATAAAGGTTAAAAAGGTTTCATGATAGAGCCACTATTTCTAGCCAGTCCTCTTTCTGGCTTTCAGTTCATACTAGCCTATGCCCCAAGCTCTACCTGGTACAATGTGAACATTCCATTGCACTTCTGAGGAAAATACAAAATGTAAAGGACTTGTTTAAGCATCTTATGACTAGAGGCCATACGCTGTCTGATCTATGCATCACTGTATTCAATGCCTGGCCCACTGTATTCAATGCCTGGCCTACTTAATAAATGTGGAACAGAGGGTAGGAAGGAGAAAGGAAGAAGAAATGGAAGGAGAGAGGGAAGAAGAAGGAAGGAAGGAAAAGTACAAGTCAAAGTACACTGGTAGAATTTGGGAGTTGATTACCTGGGAAGGAGTTAGAGAAAAGGGAGAGAAACCAATAAGATGCAGACATGGGCCATCAAGAATCTTATTGCCTAGGAGATGAGAGTTATGTCTGTGAATATTTAGCATCAGTTCACAGAGTATGTTCTTTTAATAAATGAGAGAGTGTACCAATTATTTTTTTTATTTTGAAGTTTATATTCAGTTCTGCCACTTGAATTACGAGCAAGGAAATGATTTAACCACATATGTACTTTCTGTATTCATAGCTGAGAAAATCTGCTAAAATCCTTTTGAATAAGATTCAAGAAAATGCCCCTAGCCAATCAATAAGCCGGGGGTGGGGGGGTGGGGGGGGGAAATCTCCTCTGTGAGTTGCTGAATGATCTGTGTGTTGGTATTTTGAAGCTACAAGAGCCTTGTGTTGTATAACTGAAACTTATCCCACAGCAGATTGTCAGAAAATATCATGCGGTTTTGCAGGTTAGCTGATCTGTAAGAAGAAGGTCAAAGGATGGCATGAATACTTTGAACCACAACTCCAACTCCGTAATCTAATTTCTTTAAGTCCTCAGACATGTTCTTACTGAAAACACAACCAGAAAAAAAAGCATAGTGACAGAAATCAATTTTCTCATTTAATCAGCTTCTTTGTGAATTCAACCATAAATTATGTGCTAGAGGAGTCTAATCACATTGTATATGAATCTCGCATAATTTGCATTAATTACAACCTAAGATGTAAGTGTATTATGTGGCATTGTATGTATTTTTAGTTTATCTCATTAAAAAAAAAGTTATAGCTGCTTATGGTAGACATGACTTCTTTATTTCTCCAAACGCATGAAAGAAGAAAAACAAAATCCTACTGATTAGTTTAGGAAATGGTGTCTTTAGGAAGAAGATAATCTTTTTAACTCTGCTGGTTCTTGAATCATTGCTAAAGCAGCATCTCCAAGATTCTTGCAAGAGTCTCCCTCTATATCTAATCTCCTTTGCAGCTTAAAAGATAGATGCCTAAGAACCAGCTACCTGAATGATTGCAAACTTTGGTAAGGTGCTTCTGGGTTAGGCTTACTGTGTCCACTCTTAACTGCAATTCTTCAGCCTCTCATGACTAACAGTGAATGTGGTTCCTATTCTTTCCTGCTTTATAATCACAGGGCTCATTCCTAACTTTCCTAAAAAGTGCAGTTATAAGGGAGAATGAGGCAACTCTCCATAAACCAAGATGATAATTAGTTGAGGATGATAGCTAGCTGTTGAGATGGGAGGAAAAGTCCCTTTTATGGCTGGAGATGCCAGAATATGAAACTCTGTTCACTCTTTCACTCATTTCGTAAACCTTTACTGTATGCCTGTCATGCAGTAAGAATTAAGGTGAGCATTGGGAATTCTAAAATGAACAAACAAAAAATTCTCTATCTTCAAAGAGATCAGTCTGGCAGAGAAGGCAGAATATAATCAAATTATGTCAATACTGTGTTGCAAATGCTTTAATAAAGACATGTGAAAGGAACAGTAATTGATACAAAGGAAAGAGAGGACAACTTCATCTAGTGGGGGTGCGGGACAGTCAGGGAAAGAGGAGGAAATGCAAAAAAGCCATGACAATCTAGAGGAACCAAGAAGATTTCAGTTACATGTTTTAAATTAAGGACTATTATTTGTGTGTGTAGGGGACTCTAGGTAGTTTCTAAGGGGGAACTGTGATAAGATTGGACAGGCAGGGATGGGTCAGCTCATGGAGCACCAACCTTTACCCTGTGTGTGTGGTATATGTATATCAGATCTATTTACTTATTCAGCTGTCTGAGTTTCTGTCTTGTGTATGTATGGTAATTCTCATAAATCGACATAATAATATTCATTATCTGAAATTTACAAATAAGAAAGCTGAGACACATCTGAATATCCAAAGACACATAGCTGGAAATTAACAGCATTGAAGTACAAATGTATGGAGTCTAATCCTCGAGTCATGCTCTTCATCATTACATGAGAGTTTGGACTTTACAGTTAAGGCATGAGGAAGAGTTTCAAAAAGAATAGTGTTATGGTATGTGCGTGTGTGTGTGTGCCTGCTAGCACGCTCAGTTGTGCCCAACTCTTTGAGACCCCATGGACTGTAGCCCACCAGGCTCCTCTGTCCATGGGAATTTCCGTCAAGAACACTAGAGTGGGTTGTCATTTCCTACTCCAAAGGATCTTCTAGGCCTAGGGATTGAACCGGAGTATCTTCCATCTCCTGGACTGGCAGGTGGATTCTTTACCACTGTGCCACCTGTGAAGCCCAGTGTCATGGTAAAAGCAGGTTTTTACAAAGATCCACAATCCAGAATGTGGTTAATGGACTATAGAAGAAAACCAGTTAGAAGATCAGTGTTCATCATCAAAGCAGTATAACAAAGACCTAAACTACTGCAGCACAGTGAAGGGATTTACATCACAGCGAAGTGATTTACCCCAGAGCACCATAACCAGCTCAGTTTGGACAAGAAAGCAGAGTCTGGACTCAGATCACCATATTGGATCATTCAACAATCTTATTAAATATGGAATTAAAAGGCCATCTGTTCAAATCTGCAGGTGGGGCCCTGAGTCACAGAACTTAGAATTGAAAGAAACTTAGGTTGATTCAGTATATTTGTCTTCTCCAATCAGGAATTCCTCATAGAACATCATCATCAGGTGATGATCCATTCTGTACCTAAATTCATTATGTAAAATGTCTTTCAAACAATTAACAACATTCGCTCGATGAACATTTATCTAGCATCTATTGGCTGTAGAGACAGTGAACGAAACCCAATAAGATCCTTTAGAAGCTTACAATCTAATACTAAAAGTCATTCCCCTCTAATATCTACCTATTGTTGCTAATTTTACACCCTAGAATTATACATAGCAAACTTATTCTCTTATGCCTGGCAGCATTTCAAATACGGAAAGATTTGAGAGCTCTTAAGTGTTTCTTTTTCTCTTTTCCAAGCTGAACATTCATTTTCTTCAACAGTTTTTCTTATAAGGCACTCAGATCTGCTAAGGACTGCTTGGTTTATAATGAAGAAATTGCCAAACATTACTGAAAAAAATACAGCACCTCTCACTATTAGCAGAGTCCAAGACTGATGGAGAAATCCAATCAGATATAATTAGAAAGATTTCAGATGTTGGTGGCTTTGAGGTATTAGATCACCAGGATCATGCAGAGCACTGTATTGGACTTCAAATTACAGAGTAAATTTAAAATAAAAATACCTTAATATACTTTCACTTATACTCAAGATTAAAATGAAGTTATTATATAAATCTTAATAGTCAGAGGCTTCTGGTTTAAAATAGTATTAGAATTGTAGTTGGAGAAAACCTGTCAATCTTCCAATAAACACAGAAAATCCAAAACTCATAAAACCCCACCAATAACCAGTGTCAAGATAGTGACAAATTATTCAAGAGTTGCTCATTAACTGTAAGCATTGAACTGTTTAAAATGTAATCAATGTTTCAATCATATCATTCCCATCTGATCTTAGACAGGATGCTTCTTCAGCCCTTCCCAGTTATTTCCACTCTGATTCCAAAACGTAAAATCTGCTTCAGCTTGAAAACTCGGCATACATTCTTTTCCTAATGGGTTCCACTTTTGAAAGAGAAAAGTTGAGCCCAGAGTGTCCTTCCCAACTTTCCTGATTAGAATTCTTTTTATAACCACTCTAAACCATAATTCCCAGAAAGAAAAAGACAAAATTAGAATCAGGAAGAAAGACAAAATGTTAATGGTAGGGCAATGAATCCAAGGAGGCATGATTTCCAAAAGTAAAACTGTAAAATTGCCAGAGATGAGGGAAGAAGAAACATGTAGTCCTGTAGCAGTGAATCCTGGAGACTGCAGTTCATATACACTTCATCTGGGATCCTGGAGAGGAGGGCAAAGAAGAAAGACCCTGTCTCTGTAGAACTAGACAGATGTGTGGCAAGCACAAGAGCTGCACTAAGAACTCCGCATCAATCTGCCATCTGTGGCACATCTGTTAAAGGAATAGACCAGCATGTCAGTGGACAGAAATTGGGGTCAAGGGCAATCCACATATCACATTTGTTGGCAAACAGTAGGTCTGAATAGATCTCTTCTGTTAAAGGATGTGTAAATAGAAAACAACAGTATGAACGTGGAGACTGTGAAAAAAAAAAGACTATAAAGTAAGAAAAAAGGGATTATATATTCAGAAGACTTATGAAAATTGTCTATTGCAGGAACTCTAGAAGGAATAATTTTAGAACACTATTTGGCATCCTCAATGTATGCAGGAAAGTACGATCTTCATGAAACCAGAACCAAAGATGAAAGAAAGAAGGGCAGAAGTAAATTTAAAATGCTAAAATTAAAGCCTACATTTGAAGTAGTAAAGAACAGAATAAATTTTGAGAAAAATGGGATTTGTGATGACGAGGACAAATTTGAAACACTTTCAGAGGTAGAAAAAGGACAAAGGCCAATGAAAATAATTAGAAGATGAGAAAAATGGAGGACGGTAAAGAAAATCCCATGTAAGAATTATAGGATTGTCAGAGGACTATCAAGATCAAAATGAAATTATTATATGAATCTTAATAGTCAGAGACTTCTAGTTTAAAACGGTATTAGAAAGTGGTTGAAGAAAACCTCTGTCAACCTTCCGATAAAGACAAAAAGCCAAACATTCATAAAAACAAGACCAAGTGAGAACAACTGAAACAGATGTAATAATTTAAAATATAATTGAAGAAAACTTCCTTGAGAGAAAAACAAGGAGCAAAGCAACAACAAATTTGTTATCTACGAATTACAAAAGATTGCTTCATTTTAAGTTAAATCAGCTAACGACAGATCCACAAGTAGGTAGAACTTGGAACGAGTGGCAGTTTATACTGCCTTACTAATAGATTGTGATAGATACTATGGTGTTCATGTGTGTATGCCTGTGTGGTATTTGTGTCTGTGTGTGATTCCCTTCCAGTAAGATAGTTAATACATAAGTATATCTATGTGAAACATAGATATAAGTATGAAATGTGTATACATTTATATGTACATGTAACATACATATGCTTTTGTAACTTTCCTTTTTCAATTAACAGTGTGTCACAAACATTTTTTGTTCCCTTAAGGACTCTAAAATATTCTAAAATATTTTTATAGTACTCCATCACATTGGCCACCTCATGCGAAGAGTTGACTCATTGGAAAAGACTCTGATGCTGGGAGGGATTAGGGGCAGGAGGAGAAGGGGACGACAGAGGATGAGATGGCTGGATGGCATCACCGGCTCGATGGACGTGAGTTTGAGTGAACTCCGGGAGATGGTGATGGACAGGGAGGCCTGGCGTGCTGCGATTCATGGGGTCGCAAAGAGTCGGACATGACTGAGCGACTGAAATGAACTGGTCACATCAAGAGTTACTTACTGTTTGTCAGTTCAGTTCAGTCATTCAGTCAGGTCCGACTCTTTGCAGCTCCAAGGACTGCAGCAAGCCAGGCTTCCCTGTCCATCACCAACTCCCAGAGCTTGCTCAAACTCACGTCCATCAAGTCGGTGATGCCCTCCAACCATCTCATCCTCTGTCATCTCCTTCTCCTTCTGCTTTCAATCTTTCCCAGCATCAGGGTCTTTTCCAATGAGTCAGTTCTTTGCATCAGGTGACCAAATTATTGGAGCTTCAGCTTCAGCATCAGTCCTTCCAGTGAATATTCAGGGCTGATTTCCTTTAGGATGGACTGGTTGGATCTCCTTACAGTCCAAGACACTCTCAAGAGTCTTCTCCAACACCACAGTTCAAAAGCATCAATTCTTCAGCGCTCAGCTTTCTTTATAGTCCAACTGTCACATCCATACATGACTACTGGAAAAACCATAGCTTTGACTAGACAGACCTTTGTTGGCAAAGTAATGTCTCTGCTTTTTAATATGCTCTCTAGGTCATAGCTTTTCTTCTAAGGAGCAAGTGTCTTTTAATTTTATGGCTGCAGTCACCATCCGCAGTGATTTTGGAGCCCCCCCCAAAAAAGTCTCTCACTGTTTCCATTGTTTCCCCATCTATTTACCATGAAATGATGGGATTGGATGCCATGATCTTAGCTTTCTGAATGTTGAGTTTTAAGCCAACTTTTTCACTCTCCTCTTTCACTTTCATTAAGAGGCCCCTTAGTTCTTCTTCACTTTCTGCCATAAGGGTAGTATCATCTGTGAATCTGAGGTTATTGATATTTCTGCCAGCAATCTTGATCCCAGCTTGTGCTTTATCCAGCCCAGCATTTCGCATGGCATACTCTGCATAGAAGTTAAATAAGCAGGGTGACAATATACAGCCTTGACATACTCCTTTCCCAATTTGGAACCAGTCTGTTGGTCCATGTTCAGTTCTGTTGCTTCTTGACCTGCATCTAGGTTCTCAGGAGGCAGGTCAGGTGGTCTGGTATTCCCATCTCTTGAACAGTTTTCCAGTTTGTTGTGATCCACACAGTCAGAGGCTTTGGCATAATCAATGAAGTAGATGTTTTCTCTGGAACTCTCTTGCTTTTTTGATGATCCAACAGATGTTGGCAACTGGATCTCTGGTTCCTCTGCCTTTTCTAAATCCCGCTTGGACATCTGGATGTTCATGGTTCATGTACTGTTGAAGCCTGGCTTGGAGAATTTTGACCATTACTTTGCTAGTGTGTGACGTGAGTGCAATTGTGTGGTAGTTTGAGCATTCTTTGGCATTGCCTTTCTTTGGGATTGGAATGAAAACTGACCTTTTCCAGTCCTGTGGCCACTGCTGAGTTTTCCAAATGTGCTGGCATATTGAGTGCAGCACTTTCACAGCATCAGCTTTTAGGATTTGAAATAGCTCAACTGGAATTCCATCACATCTACTAGTTTGTAGTGATGCTTCCTAAGGCCCACTTGACTTCACATTGCAGAATGTCTGGCTCTAAGTGAGTGATCACACCATCATGGTTATCTGGGTCATGAAGATCTTTTTTGTATAGTTTTTCTGTGTGTCCTTGCCACCTCTTCTTAATATCTTCTGCTTCTGTTAGGTCCATACCATTTCTGTCCTGTAATGTTTTTAAGTCATTCTAAATTTCATGATTATAAATAGCTGTTTATAAATTTTAAACAACCACATTTCTGTTTATCCTATGAGGTGAATTTGTCAAGCTTAAACTGCTGGATTAAACAATACAGATAATAATTTTAAATTATAAATTTAGAAATACGAAATAATCTCTGACCAGACAGAAGACTCCCATTTCCTTTGAGATGATCACCTCCAAGTTAGCCTAAAACTTCTCTTTAATACTTCAATCAGAAGTCAGTAAGGAAAAGCCCAAAGTCTTCTCAGAATAAAAAGTTGTAATACAAGATATTCATCCTTAGCTAAATTATCTTAATGTGTAAAGGCAAAAGGAAGATGTGCAAGGGTTCAAATTATATACCATTTATATACCCCTATTAAAAATTCTTGATAAAGAAGTAATAGAATATTACTCAGCCATTAAAAGAATGAAATCATGTCATTTGTAGTAACATGGACAGATCCAGAGATGATCAAATTAAGTAAAGTAAGTCAGACAGAGAAAGACAAATACAATATGATATCATTTATATATATAATATAAATATGACATGAATGAACTTATTTACAAAACAGAAATAGACTGACAGAAAAAACAAACCTATGGTTACCATGGGAAAAGTGTTGGGAATAAATTAGGAGTTTGGGATTATTAGATACACATATTACTATATATAAAACAGACAAACAACAAGGACCTATTGTATAGCACAGGAAACTATATTCAATATCTTATAATAATTTATAATATCTAAAAATTGTATAGTTCAATTAAAAATGTTTTAGGAATTTAAAAAAGAATGATTACAAATGCAGTCATGTAATCTTAAGATGTTACATGTACACCTAATAATTTTCCTATAATAGATTTTACAAAAGCTAGTTGTCCCCATGAGTCATGTGAAATAAAACCTCTTTTTGCTCTACCTTGAAAAAATTGAATGAGATCAAATAATATATTATGTGTTTATAAACATTTTTAATGACATAGAAAAATATGACATAAAGTCACAGAAAAAAAGTAATTTTAGTTTATATGGAGGATTATTTGCCTATATAAAGAAAAACCAAAATCAATGTTTAAAAGACTAGAAAAAAGACCAAAATCTTATAGGTTGACGTGATCAGTGGTGGTGATGTGGTCGATAAGTTGTGTCTGACTCTTTGCAGCCCCGTGGATTGTAGCCTCCAGGTTCTTCTGTCCATGGGATTTCCCAGGGAAGAACACTGGAGTGGGTTACCATTTCCTTCTCCATAAACTGTGAAAGTGTTAGTCTCTCAGTCGTGTCCAGTTCTTTGTGATCCCGTGGACTGTAGCCCTCCAGGCTCCTCTGTCTGTGAAAATTTTCAAGCAAGAATAAAACAGTGAGTAGCCATTTCCTTCTTCAGGGGATCTTCCTGACTCAGGGATTGAACCCAGGTCTCTTTACCATCTGAGCCACCATGGAAACCCACCTGTGATCAGTAGAACTTGAATATTTTCCCTTTACTCATACTTCTTTTGAAATTCCAGAATTCGTGTAAAGAGCAACACTTTTTAAAATCACAAAAGAAACGTATAAATCAATACGTTTAGATGAAATACCTTTGAGCAAATTGATAATGAGATTTTATTTTTTTAAATTAACTTTTGTAAGCTACTTGTAAACCTATCACCAAAATACACTATTTTATATTTTGTTCTCTTTCAATCAGTCTGTAAAGGATTTTTATATCTGTATACAATTTTAAAATCCTTATTTTCTACTCAGTATTACTATAAAAATACAAATGCACGTTTCTACTTGGAGAGACCACACACTTGGTATGTTACGATGGTAAACCATCCCATCACACGTATACACTATGGTTTATAGAAACATTGTCCTATTGTTGGGCATTTAGATGTAGGTGGTTTGTTATGATGACAAATGCCACAACTTTGCACTCAGAGTCCTTTTCTTCTTTTTATAATTTTCTTGGATATTCTCCAGAATTATAATTTTCGTGCATAAGGGAATGCATGAACATTTTTATGGCTTTTGTTATATGTTGCCAGATCGGCCTCCAAAATTTATGGAGTTTCTATATCCTTAATATTCTCTTACAGGAAAAAAATGAACAGAAGGAAAAACCCATTGGGCTTCTTGAACATGAAACTAGAACAGGCGCTGGCAATCAGTTGAATGGTCAATTCTAATTTTATAGGAAGAATAGGAATCGAGAGTAGTCACTGGTTCCAGGATCCAAGACAAGTTTCTTACAGAACAAAGATTAAATTTAGACCTCTTGACTACAGAGCTCCTCTCACATCGCTGCACCAGCTTATTCTCTCTCCCCCTTTTCTCCTGGAGTCTAAGGAAGAAAACTTTTATTTTAGCTTAAGGCAGTAGAGAAAGCAAGAATTTGCTTCAGATCAAATCCTTGCTCTGCCACTTGTAATTCTCACCGTGCTGCTTAATTTTTCCGGTCCTCAGTTTTCTAACTATAATATGGAGATCCTTATACTATGCCCACTTTACAAGATTGCTGTAAGGGTTAGAGACAGTGTTTGTGGAGCCATCATTAGCTCATACGGTGCTTTGCAAAGGTTAGAAAGAATCACTCCCTCTGAAGACACGTGCAAGGGCTAGAATGCACCACCTTATAAGCAGACAGAAGCCTTGAGCCAGTTAGAAAAGGTGTCCCTTCCAGGAGAAACAGAGCCTGACAGGGTATGCGGAGGATAACACAGGATGCTGCCAGCTCTTATTCATCCCTTTGTCCTAGAGCCTTCATGTTGAACCATATAGTGAGGTCCAATTCGTGGGTCATCATTCTTATTCTCATTATTATTTGGGGAGGAGGGGAGGACAGTTTCTTTAGGACACTGACCCCGTGCACTCTAGCCCTACAACAGTGAAGGCAGAAAGTACTTCCTGGCAAGCAAGAGTTAACAGGGGTCTAAGTCCCACTGCTCTGAAGGCCATCAAGGCCAAATGAGAGCACTGACCTTCATTCATTCAAGCTTTGTACTTCTGCTAATGGACCACATTTTGCCTGACGCATCTGCTCTTTCTAATTTGGCCTGTTTGGGTAACAAAGCTCCCAGTGATCATCTAAACCTCATTTGATGCACCTGTGAACAATTCATTATATTAATATAACAGCAGGGGAGGAGCAGAAACACTAATAAATAGACGTTAGCTGCCAGCACCCCTTGTTGCAACCATGGAGGACCTTCATTCTTCTCTCCTCCCATTCCCTGGCCCTGGCTACACTGGGAAGGTCCTGTATACTGCAGGGACGGTGGATCTCACACTCTCAGTCCCTGCATTTGGCCAGAGCTAAGCACATTAGTGAACTGTCTTTTCTCAAGCTCTGTAGAATTTCCACCTTATCCAATTTAAAAAATGTGTTCTCAGGTAGAACTAAAGAGCCACTTGATGAAAGTGAAAGAGGAGAGTGAAAAAGTTTGCTTAAACTACAATATTCAGAAAACTAAGATCATGGCATCCAATCCCATCACTTCATGGCAAATAGATGGAAACAATGGAAACAATGTCAGACTTTATTTTCTTGGGCTTCAAAATCACTGCAGATGGTGACTGCAGCCATAAAATTAAAAGATGCTTGCTTTTTTGGAAGAAAAGCTATGACCAACCTAGACAACATATTGAAAAACAGACATTACTTTGCCAACAAAGGTCCGTCTAGTCAAAGCTATGGTTTTTCCAGTAGCCATGTATGGATGTGAGAGTTGGACTCTAAAGACAGCTGAGTGCGAAAGAATCGATGCTTTTGAACTGTGGTGTTAGAGAATACTCTTGAGAGTCCCTTGGACTGCAAGGAGATCCAGTTAGTCAATTATAAAGGAAATCAGTTCTGAATATTTATTGGAAGGACTGATGCTAAAGCTGAAACACCAGTAATTTGGCCACCTAATGCAAAGAACTGACTCATTGGAAAAGACCCTGTTGCTGGGAAAGATTGAAGGTGAGAGAAGAAGGGGATGGCAGAGGATGAGATGGTTGGATGGCATCACCAACTCAGTGGACATGAGTTTGAGTAAGCTCCAGGAGTTGGTGATAGACAGGGAAGCCTGCTGTGCTGCAATCCATGGGACTGCAAAGAGTCGGACATGACTGAACGACTGAACTGAACCAAACTGAAGACATGGAGCATGAGTGTTGCTAACTAAGGTTGCTTTGTTTAGCCTCTGGGAACTCTGCTCATGGCTGAATCTCTATTTATCACAGCAGATCTGTTCCACAGCAGCCCACAGAGTGATTGGTCAATGTCTTTATTTTGTTGACTCTCAGCACTTCTGTGCTGGCCTGGAGAGAATTTTCCCTTTTCTATCACTTGAGAAGATATCCATATATGTTTGCTAATGCTCTGTTTTACTGCTTCTTCTAAAACATGGCTTATTTTTCTTTATTCCCCCCTCAAACATAACTCACTCAGCTTCAAACTAAAATACATAGTTCTGGAAACCAAAATCAATTTACAGATGTTCCAATATGGCATACATCAAACCCCTACCCCATCCTCCCCCAGTATGTGACCCTGACTTCCTCTCCAGCCCAGTCTCTCCCACTTTCTGTCTTGTGTTTCATGTTCTAGGAGGAAAAGGGAACTTTTGGCAATTCCTCGTGGAGATTATGCTGTTACCTCCTCCTGTGTGTTTACCCAAGCTGTGTCCTCTGCCGCAAATGCTCTGAACTGCTCAATGAGCCTTGTTACCTCTTCTTCATCCTTGACATTTTGCTCGACTAGATTAATTATCCCTCATCTGTGTTCCCTGTACCCACCTCTGTCATTACATCTATCCTCTCTTATTGTAACTACCTGTTATGTTTCTATCTTTTCCCACCACCTCCCCAGGAATGTGGGCTCCAGAAATGTAGGGACTGGTCTTAGTCATGTTTATCCTCAGTAGATGAATAAAGCCAGGTGCAGCTTTCTGCTGAGGGGAGATGCAGGTAGAGGAGAAAGGAATATACAAAGATGGTGAGACATAAACTTCAGTGGTATAGATGGGAACACTGGCCACAAGGCCAGTAAAAGTGAAAGTTAGCCACTCAGTTGTGTCCTACTCTTTGTGACCCTATGGACAGTAGCCCACCAGGCTCCTCTGTCCATGGAAGAATTCTCCAGGCAAGAATACTGGAGTGGGTTGCCATTTCCTTCTCCAGGGGAATCTTCCCAACCCAGGGATCGAACCCAGGTCTCCTGCATTGCATGCAGACTCTTTACAGACTAATCCACCAGGGAAGCCCTGAGGCCAGACCTCACCGCCAATGATTAGCTGTGTGAGCTTAGATAAGTCAGCTCACCCATTTAGGCCTCTGTCTTTCATTCTATAAAGAATGTTGGATGATCTTTGGAGCTCAAAGGATTCTGGTGGGGTGAGGGTTGTCCCCAGGCAGGTGGGTAAAACAAATGAAACTCTAGTACTTTCTTCCCTCAGATTCGGCTTAATTTGAAGAATGAGTTCTATGTCTTAAACTATTGGCCTGAGAAAGTAGTTAGCAACTACTGAAACCTCCCATGATGTTTGACATCTACTAACTCACTTCCTCCTTACAATAATAACCCTATGAGAGGGTAGTACTGTTTCCACATTTTAAAAGAGGAACTGAAGCACAAGAGAAATAAAATAATGTGCAAATGGAGACACAGCTCACAAGTGATGGAATTAAGATTTGAACTCAGAGTAAGGGGCCTTTCAGGACTAATACTTGGTGGTTTTATATTGAGCTGAGGAGATAAACAAAAAATATAACTATGTACATAATGCAGTATTTGCAAAGCACTAAGCTGGTGATGCAAATCTAATGGCTGAAAAGCAGGGTCCAGAGGATGGGGTAATCATCTGGCTTGGCTTATTCAGGAAGGGAGCTTGGAGGAGGTAAAGCTTTAGCAGAAACCCCAAGTGAGAGCAGCATTCAGATAAATGGACAAATGAGGGAGAACTATTAGATCTAGGAGAAAGGCAATAGAATCTAATCTAAAGCATAAAGTGAAGATGTTTAACAAACCCAAAGGTAGCAAGGAGCAGGAACTGACAACCCACTCCAGGATTCCTGCCTGGAGAATTTCATGGACAGAGGAGCCTGGCAGGCTACAATCCTGCTGCTCCTGCTGTCCCTTCAGCCGTGTCCGACTCTGTGCGACCCCATAGACGGCAAACCACCAGGCTATGGGGTCACAGAGAGTCGGACATGACTGAGCGACTAACACACACACACACACACACACAAGGTAACAAGGGCTTCATAGTTTATCTCTAAAAGGCATTCATTCCTTCTTGTCCCTGCACCCACAGGTCCTATTTGGGCTTCCCTGGTGGCTCAGATGGTAGAGAATCCACCTGCAGTTCGGCAGACCTGGGTTTGATCCTTGGATTGGGAAGATCGCCTGGAGGAGGGCATGGCGGCCCACTCAAGTATTCTTACCTGGACAGAGGAGCCTGGTGGGCTACAGTCCATGGGGTTGCAAAGAGTCCAACACAACTGAGAGGCTAAGCACAGCAGAGTCAGGATCCAAGTAACAGCTATACCTCTGACAAACTGTGCTACCCTGGACAGTGCCCTTGGCTATGATGAGCCTCAATCTTCCCGTTTAGAACAAGGTTAATGATAGTGGATTGTACATGATAGCTGTATAGTTATAACAAAGTACAAAGGCACCAAGGTTATTGTGAAGTGAAGGCGCTCAGTTGTGTCCAACTCTTTGTGACCCCATGGATAGTAGCCTACCAGGCTCCGCAATCCATGGGATTTTCCAGGCAAGAATACTGGAGTGAGCTGCCATTTCCTTCTCCAGGGGATCTTCCCAACCCAGGGATCGAACCAGGGTCTCCTGCATTGCAGACAGACGCTTTACCATCTGAGCCACTAGGGAAGCCTCCACCAAGGTTATTCAGTTCAGTTCAGTTCAGTCGCTCAGTCGTGTCCGACCCTTTGCGACCCCATGAATCGCAGCACGCCAGGCCTCCCTGTCCATCACCAACTCCCGGAGTTCACTCAGACTTGCGTCCACTGAGTCAGTGATGCCATTACTATGGGCATATTTTAACTATCTTCAATATGCTTATTGTAAAAATTGTATACATATAATTCTTGAAGTAGCAATATAATAAGGGTTTCTATTTTGGAGGTCTTAGACTTTTTTTGTCATGTAATGCCACTCTAGGCTTCCCTGATGGCTCAACAGGTAAAGACTCCACCTGCAATGCAAGAGGCACAGGAGATATGTGTTTGATCCCTGGGTCAGAAAGATCCCCTGGAGAAGGAAATGGCAGCCTACTCTAGTATTCTTGCCTGAAAAATCCCATGGACAGAGAAGCCTGGTGGGCTACAGTCCAGAGGGTCGCAAACAGTCAGACACGGCTGAATGACTGAACATGCAATACCCTCTAGCTGTATATTTTTGCCTCACGGGAGGTATAGAGAAGAAATATAATGCCCCACATTTACTCTAAGATACGAGAAGGAAGAGTTCTAGGATGAGTGTGCTTCCTACTTTTCTGATGTTTCAAACTTTTAGTGGCCTGAAGCAGCAGAGTTTTCTAATAACCACTGCAAAATAAACATCCTAGTGATTGAATGAAAGAGCTATTCTTTGAATTTCCCAGAACACTTAGCTCAGCCCCAAGATGCAATAGGATTCTATCTTATCCTATCCTATCCTATTGTTTCTAACCTCTTCTATTTATTCATTTACTCATGAAATATTTATTCAAAAACTATTTTGTGCCAGGCACTCTATTACATGTGTTGATATGGCATAAATAAGACATAACACATGTCTACAAAGAACTGATCATTTAAGTCAGATACATAAAACAACAAATATTTGCTGTATCTCTACATTGGAGAGTTTCTTATGTACCACATAGCCTAAGCTCTAGCTGTAGAGGAAGCCTGGTGTACAACACTGGGAGAAAACTCAAGAAGCCCCACTATCCTGACCTTGAATTTTTCTTGGTTCCTCAAAACGATGAATAAATACTAGCTAACATTTCATGTTACTAATAAACACTGAACTAAATGCTTTAATGGACTATCCAATTAACCCTTGCTGCTGCTGCTGCTGCTAAGTTGCTTCAGTTGTGTCCAACTCTGTGCAATCCCATAAACAGCAGCCCACTAGGCTCTTCCGTCCCTGGGATTCTCCAGGCAAGAATACTGGCGTGGGTTGCCATTTCACAACACTATAAATATGGGTTTTATCATTATCCCCATTTTAAAGATGAGGACACTGAGACTTAGAGAAGTTGAGCAACTTGCATGCTCTCTTTCACCTAGAACTCTTTTTTTTAATGTGCTATACCCTTTGTTTTGAAAAATGCCATCTCCTTATTTTTTACTGGTCCCCTCACTCACCCCTCCCGAAATGACTAGGTAACCCTAACTCCCACCTGTGTTTCTGATTTTAGTTTGAATATTGCTTTCTGAAAATGGCTATCTTTGATCTCCTACACCACTTCCTCACAGCACAGGTACCCTGCAATCTTGGCTTATCATCAGGTACCAGAATTGCTTGTAGAATCTTCCCGTCCTTCACCAGCCATAATCTCTACAAAGGCCCTTCTGGTTTGGGTTTGTTTCTTTCACTAGTATTTTCCAACAGTCCAGAAAAGGGCTTGGCACATAGAAGGTTTCAAAAAATATTTCTTAAATGAAAGAAGGAGAGGATGTATACACAACATTTCAGGCAGCCATCAAATTCAAAAGATCTCCAAGCACTTAATAAGAAATTCTTCCTGGGGTCTTATCATACCGTTTCCACAGATGAGAAAAGGACAGTCGATTGGTGGATTGCATCAGTTATCTTAGGCAAGTTGACATTTGTTGTACTGCAGGGGATTTCTCTTAGCACAATATTTCCTGGGAGGAGCAGGTAAATATTGAGACAAGATACACATCAAGTTTTTTCTTTTCTTTTCCCTGCGAACCACTGTACAATAATCAATTCCAGAGATAACAAAGGCATTTGTTAACAGCTCCTTCTCCTTTTTCAAAGCTCAGTTCTCAGTCTGGCAATGTTACAAAGCTCAAGAAAAGAAGTGTTGTTAGCAGATGCCAACCACTTGTCAGAGGAAAAATCCAAAAGGCACTCTGCAATACCTCAGCTTTTTTACATACAGATAGGCTTTCTGTCCCCTAGTTCATCAAAATTCCTGATGGAGTGGCTGCAGAAATGGAAAGTGAGGGCTTTACAAGACGATTAAATAAGAAAAAGCTCAGTCCAGCAAAAAATCTCCCTGCACAGTCCTCTGGGTTTTAGGTTATATTTACACAAACGAGTTCACGGCTAAGGACATAAGTTTCCCTCCATTAGATTACTCTGCACATTAAATGTGCCACTACTGTTAACAGTTTTTGGTCACCTGTGCTAGATTTTTCAGAAAAAACTTTGTTTCTTTCACCTTTGTACGTTTGCCTCCCTGGGTAGCACATCAAAGTTTCCAAGGGTGTATATTCTCTGAGCAAATGAATGAATGACATGAATGAACATTCAGTGGGTGAAGTCAGTGCAGCCCCTACTTGGAAGAGATACATAATTCATTCTTGGAAGGGTTTTTGCAGAATTTTTACTAAGTACTTTTGGAATTCACCTATGTAAACAGATTAATAGACTCAAAAACTGTTTTCAAAAGATCGGATCAGAATTGGGGATAGATTTTTCTTTTTATTTTTTATGAAGAGAAGAAGCTTTTCGGGTTTAAACTGTGGTCTGATGAAGTCCAGTTGCCTCTGTATCCAACTGGACACAAGAGTGTGAATCTGATATGTGAGTAGGCATAACAGATAAATGAGTGAATGGATGGGTCTTCCTGTTCACTTTCCTTAGTCAGTGTTTGAGAGAACAGAGGCAAAACTGAATGAGAAGGCCAGGTTAAGGCAAGCTCACATCACACGTCATACCTTTGGCAGAATTATATTCTCCTGATTCAATTGCCAGGGGATAGAACTTCGTTGAGTCTCAGCATTTTATACCCCAGCCATCATCCTCACACTTTAATTGCTGTTCTTGGATGAAACACCATTGCAGCCTTTCTTATATGTTCTCTTTATCTCTAGTGAGCAAGGAGGATGTAAAGCCCTGGTCAAGGACCAAGCCCAGCTTTGTTCCCAGCCCCCTGATCCACTGATTTCAATTGCCAACCTTCAGAGCCAATGTCAGGAGAGGCTGATGGTCCAGACAGCTCCAGTCCATGAACTGCAGCTACATTAAGCCTGAAAGAATATCCCAGCCCTCTCTTATCTTTTCAAACCAGGCAACTCTTTTAGAGAAAGAGCAGACTGGAGTTTGCAATTTCTGTGGGCACATCAAAGAAGTAAGACTCAACTTTCCCATGTGGACTGACTGGGGTCTTTCTTCTTCAGCTTCTTCCAGTCTCCCAGTTTCCTATATGCTTGATTTCCCACTCCATCCCCTCTTTTTTAGGAGAGCTAGGAAACTTTGGAGAAAAAAATACACATATATATATGTGTGTGTATATATATATACATATATATATGTACATACACGTATATATAAATTCAAATTATGTAGAAAAAGAAGATAAGCTCTCTGAATGCACCTAGTCATCCATGATGTGGGGATAATAATATTTAGGTATCAGAGTTCCAGGGAGGATCACATTATATAATATAGTCACTGCTGAGCCTGAGTGTTTTTGCATTCGTTTTTGGTTTCTGCATAACAAATTACCACATTTGCCAGCTTAAAGCAACATCCATTCATTTTCTCAGAGTTCTGTAGGTGAGAAGTCTGGGCAGATTTGGCTGAGTTCTCTGCTTAGGGTCTCAGTCAGGGCATCAGCCAGACTGGGTTTTATGCAGAAGCTCTGGGAGGAATCTGCTTCTACGCCCCTTCAGGTTGTTGGCAGAGTCCAGCTCCATGTGGTTATAGACCTGAGGTTCCCGTCTCCTTGGTGGCTGCCAGGGGGGCACTGAGCTCAGTCCCTAAGGCAACTTGCATTCCATTCACGACCCTCTCCACATCAGCAATGTCGTGCATTGACTTCTGACTTTTGAAACCTCTCCAAATTCTTGTTTTGCCACAAACCAGAGAAAACTCTGCTTTTAAAGAGGCCGTGTAATTAGCTTAGACTCACATAATCCACCTTTTACCATATAAAATGACATAACTGTGAGAATGACATATTGTATTCATAGGTTACAACCACATTCAGAGGGGAGGAAATTACATAAAAGCAGTGCCCCTGAAAGCCATTCTCAGAATTCTGACTACCACAGTGTATCAGAATCACCTTGGAGCTTTAAAAAAAATTATTGATTCTTCTCTACTGAAGACCCTCTGTATCAGAATGTCTAAAATTGCATCCGGGGAATTTGTATATTTTAAAATGTCTTCATGTAATCCAAACTTAACTGTCTATGAATATAATATGAAAATCATTGAGTTAATATATTCAGAGAGCCTTGTACAGTGCCTGAGATATAACATTAACTGAACAAGTGTTACTTCCTGCTCCTCTTTCCTCAACTATCTTGGCACTGAAAGTGTGGTCCATTGCCCAGTATCACCATCACTTAGGAATATCTTAGAAATAAAGAAGCACAGGAATTACCTCACAGACTCAGAATCTGTATTGTAAAAAGATCTCCAGGCCTTTTCTCACGTTGCCTTAGGAAGTTCACCTAAAATGCACCCATGTTAGAAACCCTACAATGTCATTTGAACTTACTATTTCCAAATGGATATGTATATACAAACATTTCAGTTCTATTAGAATCAATTCAACTGAATCCCAGACCATTTTCTCACATTTATTGTTTACCTAGCACAGTGATAGATGGTATATGAAGAAAAACAAAGAACTGTAAGTTATGATCATGGCTAACTAATGCTCACACTGTTATTGGAAGCATAAAATACAGAACAATTCAAGGCAGCAAGTTGGATAGAACATTTTGAGCCTTGTAAGAGCATTTTATGTCAGAATAGACAGGGAGAAGACTTTGCGCTGGTTCTGGAGGGAGACATTCTTTAAAGCCTAGATCAAATGCTACTTCATTGGTTCATTCATTCTACAAGTACATTTGCTGAGCTCCCACAAGGTACTGGGCACTTAGAATAGACACTGTTCCTGAATTCCAGGGGCTTCCTGGCTCTCTATTTTGACCTCATGCTTTTATTGCATCATTCAGACTGTTAGGACCAAACTGGAGCCAGGACAGGCTCTAAGGGGCAGGCTAGGCCTGGAGGTTTAGTCTCTAGGAAAGCTGAGGCACTGGGAACTCCCGCAGGCAGCATAGCTCGACCAATCAGAAAAAATCCCCGTAGTCCCCCGCCCACGCTAGACCTGAGCCAATCCGGATAGGAATGCGAGGTTAAAAGTCCCGTTAAAAGCACGTGTATGGTTTAGCCAATCAGCTATGCTGTTATAGGAACAAAGAACCGTCTGTATAAAAGTAGATGTGATTCAGAGCTTGGGGCTCTTGTCAGATTCCACTGTGCTGGATGAGACCTGGGCCCTAACTCGAGCTAGCAATAAACCCCTTCATGCTTTTGCATTGCTGTGGACGTCTCATTCTCTCAGTTTTGGGGACTCGGACTCTGGGCATAACAAGACATGTCCTTGTTGAGTGTATCAGGTTCCCATGGAAGATCTTGCACGTCACAGAGAGCAAGGGACATTTTTCTTGGTATCTACTTTAGCTTGACATGCTTGACATTTGGTAAAAGCTCAGTGAGTAAGTGAATGAATGAATAGATGAATGACCACAGGAAAGAGAAAGGGCATTTCTGTGAGGAACATGCATGGATAAAGTTGTGGAGGGAAGCATGCTCACAGCTTCTTACAGAAAGAATTCCAACCTGATCTGATCCGAGGGTTCATCCTGGAATAGTTAATGGAGAAAGGTTCATTGGAACTAGAGTACAGGAAAAATGGAATTTTAGGATGGAAATTGTACTTTCCAATTAAATTCAACAGATATGTATTAAGCTGATGAGCAACAGAGAGCTACACTATAGGATATTGAGGGAAACTTTGACATATGGTTTGGAAATCTTCACTGTCAATACTTTATAAAGGTGAATCACATAGATCAAGTGGCCCTAAACAGAAAAGATTAATGTGGCAGAAATGGAGGCAGCAAGACAATGTATAGGTGTGTGCACACACATGTGTGTATTTACTATGTGTATTTGAGGGCTGTAAGGAGAGAGGTATCATAGCAGTCCAAGAAAAAAAGCATGAACAGATGCTCAATATGGAAAAATTCCCATTTCAAGCAAGCCAGAATAGTTAAAAATAGACTGATAGGCCAACTCTATCCCAACAGAGCTCTGAGAAAACATCCTTGGAATGCTGATACAGTTTACTCACTCAAGCATTCATTCTTGCATTTATTCAACAAATATTAACTCAATGCTGGGCACTGTGCTAAGGTCTGGGGTTACAGAGATGAATAAAATGAGGTCTCCTGCAAAAGCCCTTCCAAAAGAAGCCCTTCCAAATTAAAGCTATTCAATCTGTTAGAGGATTAATTGTGTTACCGATAAGATGAAATTGCTCGAAATTGAAGATGAAAAACTCCTCTTGCAAGTTCTTTAAGCTTTCATTGAAACTCTGATATTTTCTAGCTCAGCAATGTGTTTAAATGGAAGGCAGACAGATAAACCTGGTGCTGAATCCATCTGTTACTAACTACCTGAGTTTATGTCAGTTTCTTCATTTGAGTGTGGGTATGATTCCTACGTTACAGGACTGCTGTAAAACTTAAAAGAAATGGCCAACATATGTGAGTGCCTAGGTGGGCACATGACACATCTCTGGGTTTGAGAGGATGAACCTACAACTGCAACAGCCAGGCTACATCACTGACTGGCTCCTAGTCACATGTGGCCAATGGTGGGACACCCACAGAATCACAGGGGAAGAGGAGAAAGCAGTTGGGATATGTTTTCCCCATTGCTTTCATGCTCCCTTCCCACTTTATCACTGCACTCCTGGTAGTAGCCACATTCTGGTGAGAGGCTAGGTCCCACCAACAGCCCCAGCTCCACTCTGGAACTTGCACGAGGCTCCTCTCCTTGCTCCTTAAAGCAGCGGTAATGTTTCCTGCATTGCTTACCCCTGCCTGGATCCTTCGCCATCCACTACTGGTTTCTTTAACTCTCCTCAGATCTCTGTAAATCCCTTTGTTAGCCTCCTCATTTAAACCATCTAGGTTGAATTATAATTCCTATCAGTATTTTGACTAGTACAAAGATATTAAATTTTACCAGCAAGGCCACAACTTTTTAAAGTGTCTTTCGTGAGTTATTCTGTGGAAAAGAGGTTTCTATGGTCAAATAAGTTTGGAAATGCTGTCTATTTGATCTCCTTCTTTGAGAGTCACAATATATATTAACATATTAAAAGTTCAGAGGAGCCTGAAATGAAGAAATGTGTTTAATTTTATTTAACAGCATTTTCTATAGTCATTTGACCATGAAACTATTATTTCATGTAACACCTATTAACATCCCACACTTGAGGAAATGCTGAACTAGGCTAAACTAATAAGATAATTTGTCACATTTATAGCAGTTTGAGGGCAAAAGAACATTGGATTTGGAATCAAGATTTGCTACCTCTTGTCCTGATCTGCTACTGACTCATGGAAGTCCTTGGGCAGACACTGCACTGAAACTCAGTCTCCATGGCGAGGCTGGAGAAATGATCTGTGTTTTTTCCCTCCTACAAATCTGACTCCAGTGCATACTCATCATGTTTTCATCAACAAGAGCAATCTTGGCAGTTGGGACAGACGTATCTCAGGCATGTTTTGCTTTGTTTCTTTTGCAACTGCAGCTTTTCACCCCCCAGAATTTTACTTCTTCACAGTTTTCGTATCAGTCAAGACTCCAGAATTTCAAAAGCACTTGTATCAAACTACACAGAAATGTTTATAAAGCAGTGTTCCACCATTTTTTAACATTCTTTCCACTCTTGCACACTGCAGTTTCTGCAATAGAAAAGGGATGGTACTGAAGGTTTCTCCAGTAAGGTCTTTTGATGAGCTGAAAGTACTACTTATCATTTGGTTACTTATGCAACAGAGAGGGGAGAGCGCCCCAAAGAGTCTTGTAATACAGTGAGTCAGAATCCCTAACTCTCAGACTACCCTGGTGGTTCAACGGTAAAGAATCTGCCTGCCAATGCAAGGGACAGGGGTTTGATCCCTGGTTCAGGAAGATCCCACATGCTGCAGGGCAACTAAGCCCATGTGTACCACAACTATTGAGCCTGTGTGCAGCAACGACTGAAGCCTGCACACCTAGAGCTCATGCTCCAAAACCAGGGAAGTCACTGCAATGAGGACCCTGCACACTGTAACTAGACAGTAGCCTTAACTCGCCACAATGAGAGATGCCCTCAGGCAACGTCAAAGACCCACCACAGCCAATAAATGAATAAATAAAGAGGTGCTTTTGCGGCCTTCCTAAAAAAAAGAGGAGAATCTCTCATTTTCATATGGTCTAATCCAGAAAAGCAACGCCTGAACACATTTAAACTCTTGATAATGACTCCAGTGATGTTAAAGAGTCAAGGCATCAAATAGCATCCTAAATCCTAGAAAATCCAGCAAGAAAGAGCTATGTCTCTGGCCACCAGAACAATCCCACAGACATTTCACTCTCCTTGGCTGATATTATTCCATCCACAAAGCACAGTCCAGATATTTCTCTCCACAAGGCGAATTGTAGCTCACAGGAAATGGAATTGAATACAGATTTCAGTTCTCAGAGTTTTAGATAAAAATGTAAATGAGGAGCAAGACAATAATTAAACAAATCATTCGCAGGAATTTTTATGGCCTACTTAAAAACCATCAGCACAGTTCAAGACACAGCAAGACATTCTGAGTCCTCAAAATAATTGATCTGTGACAAGGCAAACACTCATCTAATCACAATACTAAAGCTGAATCAAAGGAGCAGAGTTCCCTAGTTTCTCATACTTTTACTGTTTTCCCCCTAGATATTTAAGGAGAAGGTGATGCATAAAATTCCAAAAGGAAAGATCAGCACGATAGTTTCATTTTACAAGGTGATATGATCTATCATCCAAATTCAACACTATCTGAGATGGTGATGACTCAAATTACATGTAAAACAAAGCCATCCTTTCCAAATGGGGACAAAGAGAGGTAGGTGCTCTGTGAAATGACTGTTTCCCATGTAGTTAAACAACAAGAGTGTCCTCTCCAAAGATGACTTAAAATTTCCTTAATGTACAAATCAAAATGCTGAATGCACTTCATAACTGTTGGCTAGTGTTTGGAATTAGAATTGTGATGCACATATTTGACTGGTTCCATCCCAAATTGTCACATTTCTGTATAATATACCACTTTGTTGTCGTTTAGTCACCAAGTTGTATTCGACTCTTTATGAGCCCATGGACTATAGGCCAACAGGCTCCTCTGTCCATGGGATTTTCCAGGTAAGAATACTGGAGTGAGTTGTCATTTCCTTCTCCAGGAGATCTTCGTGACCCAGGGATCAAAGCTGAGTCTCCCGCATTGCAGGCAGATCCTTTACCACTGAGTTACCAGGGAACCCCCTATATACCTCTTGAGACAGAGCTAAAAGCCATTTTAGATGAGTTCAATGTAAATGCAGATGTTCATCAAGGTGGATGTTTGAGAAATGTAACTTTGGCTAGGAAGTGCCTACAATGTAGGCTGGGGAAAGAGAGTCATGCAAAAGAGAAAATCTGTATTGCAGAGAACAAAGGATGATAGCAGTTAAAAGCAGAGGAAGCAGGAGACTAGGGCAGATAATGTCTACAGATACATTTTTCTACAGATGAGACAGTAAAGTCCAGAGACATGCTGTCTGAGTCCCCTGGTAAGTAAGTGGCAGAGCCAGGGAGACAACTAAGAATGGACTCCTAGGCTGGTTCTCTTCCCAGAACACTTTGTCGACCCTCAGCCAGGTTCTGGTCCATGCAGTTTGAGGACAGGTCAGCTATAAGGAAAACGGTACTGGTCTCTTAACTTCTAAGGCCTGTGGAGGGTCATTCCAGGGGAAGAGAGGCAAAGCTGTTACCAGTTTGATTTAATTAGGGACATATTTTTACTTAGAAAAAATACCCTCCTCTTACCATTTTGCTTAGCATGTTCATACATTTATATTTATGGTACACAAAGAAATTAAATTCTGCAGCAAAAAATACACTGAAATCCTTCTTCCTTGCCTTTATGAGTTTGGGTTTAAGGACAGTCTTCTCTATCTAATGCACAGAGCAGGGAGGGTTTGCTTTATTTCTCCAGGAAGCACTGAAGTCCTTGACCTCTCTGGGAAGTTCATCATATGCTTCTCTGTGTTACTTCTGGACTCTGTACAGGACGTAAGTTAGAAGTTACCACTCAAATTGCATTTATAGTGGAGGCAAAGTGGTCAAGAACTTGTAGTCAGACAGATTGGGGATCAAATCTTAATCTACTAAAAATGACTCTGGACACTTTTGTATCATAATTTCCTCATTAAAAAAAAAATGGGGGGAAAAAAATGGGGCAACAGCTTCACCAAAGAGTGTATAGTGGATGCTGTTGGTTCCTGAGCTGGGTGCCTTCCCTTAGCTGCCCTAAGTGTTGGCTGCACATATCCCCATCAATCATTTGTGTAACAATCCCCTTCTTAAGCCTTTGATTCTAGGGAATCAACTAAAGACAGAGTTGTGAAGATTAAATGATAAACCAGTTTTCACATTGCCCAACATGGGTAAAGTATTCCCAAATAGTAGCTATTATCATATTATCAGCCACATATCTGAAACCTTTAAGACAATTCCTCACACTTCGAGTGTGCTGTGTGTGCTCAGCTGCTCAGTGATGTCCAACTCTTGGCTACCCCATGGCCTGTAGCCCACCGGTCTCCTCTGTTCATGAACTTTCCAGGCAAGAACACTGGAGTGGGTTGCCATTTCCTTTTCCAGGAGATCTTCCTGACCCAGGGATTGAACCCACATCTCTTACCACCAGCACAACCAGGGAAGCCCTTTGAGGTGCTCAGTAAATTATACAAAGTGAGGCTACATGAAATCATGCCTTTGCCATCAATGCATTTGATCTATGCATGCATGCTAAGTCCTTTCAGTCATGTCTAACTCTTTGCAACTCTATGACTGCAGCTCACCAGACTCCTCTGTTCATGGGATTTTCAAGGCAAGAATATTGGAGTGGGTTGCCATTTCCTTCACCATGGGATCTTACTGACCCAGGGATTGAACCCACATCTCTATGTCTCCTGCACTGGCAGACAGGTTCTTTACCACTAGCACCATCTGGGAAGCCCATCTGATCTGATCTGAGTATCTTGAATATCCATGGAGTTGTCTGTATTGACCTTGATCTCTATCATCTCCAAGTAACACTTACCCCTCTATCCATTTCTATATATTTTCCTTTAAGCATATTAGCCATAAATGTCTGCTGTATTCCTAAAGACAAGATGTCCACAGCAGAGAGAGAAAAAATACAGTTTCTATTCTCAAGAAATATAAATGTGTTCACAGATTTACTATCAACATAAAAGAACAATGCACATCAATAGATTTTAGGAAGTATTTAGGGAAAAAACATTAAGATAGTTGTATGTTTACAGTTTTATAAGTAACCACATTAATGGGATATTGATCTAGTTCAAGTATTTACTTGCTTTTCTCCTATTAAAATACTGGAGTATTGATAATACTGAGAAATCTGAGCAATTCAAAGGGCCAAACCTATATTTTGAAAATTTATAATCGCATGCTGTCACAAGTACGTAATAAAATTAAACAAGATTCTGACACTTGATGATTCAGGTGTCATAACTTGCAGGATACTTTTGCCAGGAAAATCAGCAGTTCTTCTGGGTTGCTTCCATTTACACAACCATGAAAACAAGTCCATCTCCCCTCATTCTTCTCCCTTTATCTATATTTGCTAAATAGACCAAACCTTATTTAAGGACAGACAATATGTAATGAACTAATTTTATAAATATGGGTTCACTTTTTGTTTCCATTAGGAAGTATGAACTTTCATGTCCCATTGTTTGTTCCAGAGAATATTACAAGCTCAGGTCAGAAGTTTTAGGGAGAAGTTCAGCTTCATGACTCTGTGGGAAAGTATTTAGCCAGAAAGATACATCCTATATAAAAGTGTTTATATTCATGATGGAATTCAACAGTTGAGAAAAAAAAAAAAAAGGAGGAGGGCACTCTTCATAAGGCAAGTGGGCCATTCCAACAAAATAATTCTCCTTCAGAACCTTTAGTGTTTGAGGCAGATAAAAACAAAGGGATTCTAGGAAGTGCCAGAACATGAACATGTCCTTAAATATATATTATAATGATTCTGGGTGCTCTGACACCTGGAACTGTTCGGGTACTAAGAAAGGAAGCACCGGGTCTAGGAGAAGGGAGGTTGTAGCCTGTACTCAGTAGGGAAATGAAAGATAAGTAAGGAGGACAGTGGCCTGGGCCCCCAGCCTAGGAAGCAAGGAGGCATCACAAGATGGTACCGCCTAGCTTTATTCCATGGAAAATAACAAACCCAGTAATTTAGTATTCAGATTCATAGGTCTAATCTTTGGCTAAGGAAATCATGGCAAGAGACAGGAATGTCAAGTAACTTGCTGCAGGTTACACGTACTAAAAAAATTACTGTTGGCCATCAAACTTCAATTTCTATAGAGTGCCATATGTTTTATGTAGAGTTTCTATGAGACGAGAAAACTGAGTCTCCAACAAGCTAACTGAAGTACTCAAGGTGTTACTAGTTCTCAGGATTAGAGCCCAGGACTTTTGCCCAAATGATGAATTTCTTCATGAACACAAACACTTTCATCTCTTATAATGGGACATTTTTTTTCTAGCTAAATACTTTCCTACAGAGCCATGACTGCCTGCTAAGTTCTGGCTCTTAATTGCTAGGTAATACTGGCCAACGTCATATTATAAACCACCTATGTATTCATTCAGCTTCATTATTGACCGTTAGCTCCTTGATGGAAGGAACTGTGTCTTGTTATCCCTATTTTCTAGGATAAGCCATAGGGCTTGGCTCAAAAATACTTGTTGAATAAACAAATGGACTAGATTAAACTGTATATAGGATATACTTGGTTCTCAGGCATGACTATAAACAGTGCAATCATGCATACAAAATGAAAAAAAATGTACATTTCATACTATGTATAACATTTCTCATAGTGCCTTTATCTATCTATACAATTTCCCATTCTTTTGTGACGATCTCCCTGACCTTCATCCAAAGTGATCATGCCTTCTACTAAACTTTGTTAATATATTTATTACAATAGAAAGAAGCCAAAGAGAGCCATGAACCAGGCTTTCTCTTGGATGAAGATCAGTCTTCATCTGTGAAATGGTGACACTTTCTCCCACTTATTTAATATGTATTGAGTAGTTTCTGGGTGCATGTATATATGTGCATGGTCCAAAAGCAAAAGGAGGAGCAGAACGTGGTTCACGTTCACAGAGATATTATAACTTAGTGGGGGAGACAGACATGGAAGCAGATAATTACAACGCAGTGTAGAAAGCGCTGTCTTAAAAACTATGTGCCAGAGGGCCAGAGAAAAACTGCTGGGCCCAGCCCTGGGGTTTTAGGGAGAATCTATTCAACGTAATGGCTAAGAGCTCAGGCTTTGGACCCGAAGCCTTGGGGTCAAATTTCAGCCTGACCACTTTGCCCTTGTGTGAACTTAGGCAGTTTACTCAATGCAGTGGTCGCTGTAAATTGCTGCAGCCATGTGGAAAACAGTATGGAGTTTTCTCAAAAAGCTACAGTTGCCATATGATCCAACAACCCCTACTCCTACACATAAACCCAGACAAACTGTCTTTCAAAAAGATACACAAACCCCTAAGTTCATAGCAGAACTATTTACGATAGCTAGGATACAGAAACAATCTAATTGTCTATGGACAGATAAATGGATAAAGATGAGGTTCATGTACACAATGGAATATTACTCAACCATAAAAAAGAATGAAATGATGTCATTTGCAGCAACATGGACGGACCTAGAGATAACAGTATGAAGGGAAGTAAGTCAGATGCCTAATATCATATGATATCACTTTTATGTGGCATCAAAAATATGACACAAATGAACCAGGCTACAAAATAGAAAGAGACCTGCAGACACAGAGAACAGACTTGTGGCTGCCAAGGGAGAGAAGGGGCGGAAGGAAGAACTGGGAGTTTGAGATTAGCAGCTGCAAACTATTATGTATAGAATGGATAAACAGCAAGGTCCTGCTGTACAGCACAGGGAACTAGAGTCAATACCCTGTGATAAACCATAGCGAAAAAGAATACATGTGTGCCTGTGTAATTAAAAAAATACTAAAGACCCTCATAAACCAAGTTCCTCAGGCCCAGCTTGATTTGCAGGTGCTGAGGAATCACTGTAGAGTTCTGACACCATCAGCTTTAAGGGTGTGGGTGATCGCCCTGGTGGTTGTGTACATGATGGCTTTGGAGGGGCCAGGACTGGAGGGACGTCACAGAGTTATGCGCTGATGAAAGCTTGATTCTGTTATGGTAAACTTGGCAGTAAATAACACACCTCCTCCTAAAATTTAGTGCCTTTTCCAGGATGTTGGGCCCTCTATCCTCTTTACGGTTGTTCCAAGATTTCTCTGGGTTGGATGTCATTACCGACTCAAAGGACAAGAGTTTGAGCAAGTTCCGGGAGTTGGTGATGGACAGGGAAGCATGGTGTGCTGCAGTCCATGGGGTCGCAGAGTCAGACATGACTGAGCAACTGAATTGAACTGAACTGAGAGAAAGTCCAGGGTCTCAGGGCTGCATGAGTAGTTCTGCTTTCCAAGGGTAAGAGCATTTGGTAGTTACAGTATTAGAGAGGCTTGTCATGATGAATTTTATTTTTAGCAAGTGATTTGAAAATATTATGCACCTAATCTGAACTTTAACCTACGGGAAATGATTTTTCATAAAGAGAAATGTAATGCATTTTCTGAAATAGTATGAAATTCAAGTGGCTATCCAAGGCTACTTTGTTAAAATTATCTGCTGATATTTGATGCCAGGGACTATTTGCAAGCAAGGTTTTTGGCAAATTAGGATTTAATGGTTCGAGAAACTAGCATTTAATGAGTGCCTACTGAATGCTAGTGCTTTTATACATATTATGATCACTTAAAAAGACTGTTAGATGAACAGAATTTCTATTCTTTCAGTAAGTCTAATAACTAAACTTACTAAAGTATCTAGAACTTTAAAGACCATGAATGGCTTGCAGATTTTTCTTTAGAACACCCATATACCTGCATTTACATTGGATGAATTACATGCTTACCATGTATTTGTTTATTCAAATTATACTTGTTATTTTTATCCTGTAATCTACTAAGTAACATGCACAGTGATGCAATATATTCACAAAAAGAGTATTTATTTTTATGAAATCTAAGTTGAATGCTTTGGAAAGACCTGATAACATAAATGAACTGCCTAATAAAATGTTGGATTAAGTTGGAATAGGACACTATAAAGGATAGAAGGAAGTGGTAAATGTTTAAAGTGTTGTTAAAACACACATTCTACTTTAAAGAATCTGACACTGAAAAACATTTTAAAATGCTTTATATATATGGTTCATGCCAGGGGTCTGGTCAATGGGCTATGCCCTCCAAGAGAAGCCCTGGGCTGTAGATGAGAAGGTTGATTTTGAAAAATTTATATTTATTTTGAAATAAATTACTTAATATCTGTACAGATTATGTTTATTCGTGTCCAACTCTTTGCAACCCCATGGGCCTTCCAGGCTCCTCTGTCCATGGAATTCTCCAGGCCAGAATACTAGAGTGGGTAGTCATTTTCTTATTCAGGTGATCTTCCCAACCCAGGGATTGAACCCAGGCTGCCCGCATTGCAGGCAGATTCTTTACTGTCTGAGCCATCAGGGAAGCCAGGAAAGTAGCACTAGTACTGATTTTTCCTAGTGAATCTGCATTTGGGGCCCTTCTGGGTGGGACAGCTCTCCTCTGCTGCAGTCTGGGCAGCTGCGGCAGCTGGAAGGTCAGGGGCGGGGAGTCATGTGTAGGACAGTGCATTCACACCTGGCAAGGGAAGGTGAGAAGATGCTATCAGCTTTCAGCTGGCACAACAGGGGATGTTAGGGCATCTTTTCCTCTCTCTGTGTGGCTTCTCCACATGGTCTCTCTAGCATGGTGGCTTCAGAGGAGTCAGAGTTCTTACAAATCAGTTCTGGCCTCCCGAGGGATCAGTAAAAAGAGTAAGCCTAGTAAAAGTTGTATTGCCTTTTACAATCTAAACTCACACGTGTCCTTTCCACTGGAACCTACCCATCAGAGGATTTACAAATATGCACCCATGTTCAAGAGCAAACAGCATGCATCCTGCCTCAGATGGACATTCCAAGTAGACCACATGGGATGAGAATAGTTGGCCATCTTTGGAAAATACTATCTGCTATACTTGTTTTAACTTATTATCTTTTTTTTTCCCTATTACTGGCTAAGAATCTGGATGCATGCAAGCTAAGCCACTTCAGCTGTGTCCAACTCTGTGGCCCTATCGCCTGACAAGCTTCTCTATCCATGGGATTTTCCAGGCAAGAATACTGGAGTGAGTTGCCATGCCCTCCCCCAGGGGATCTTCCTGACTCAGGGATTGAACCTGTGTCTCTTTTGTCTCCTGCATTGGCAGGTGGGTTCTTTACCGCTAGCACCAACTGGTAAGCCCAAAGACCCTGATATCAATAGATAAAAGTAATTTCATTGGAATTAATTCTTACAACAAACCTACTAGATGGGCGCCATGCTGGGGACCAGGAAGCCGAGGCTCAGAGAAACAGTCTGACTAAAGCCTGCTCTCTCCCCATTAACACTTGCTGCATTTCTTCCTCTGATAAGGCATGAAACTTGTGTTTTCTATATGTAAACATTATGTTCCTCCCAAGACCTATAAACCAGCCCAACCCACTGGGACATCAAAAAACCTGGATGGACAAAATGGGGTGTGGATTATTTCAATTCCACAGCACATCACACATCACCTGTATTAGTGTCTCCAAATTTCTGATATACATTAGAATCATCTGGGAAACCTTCTAAAAATTTCTGATTTCCACATTGTACCCTTTACCAATGAAATCAGAATGTCTGTGGGTAGAAGCCAGGCATCAGTCATTCTTAGATGATCCCAAAGTGAAGATCCCAAAGATGGGATTCTTAGATGATACCAAAGTGAAGCAAAGTTCAGTTCAGTTCAGTTCAGTCGCTCAGTCATGTCCGACTCTTTGCAACCCCATGAATTGCAGCACGCCAGGCCTCCCTGTCCATCACCATCTCCCGGAGTTCACTCAGGCTCACGTCCATCGAGTCCGAGATGCCATCCAGCCATCTCATCCTCGGTCGTCCCCTTCTCCTCCTGTCCCCAATCCCTCCCAGCATCAGAGTCTTTTCCAATGAGTCAACTCTTCGCATGAGGTGGCCAAAGTACTGGAGTTTCAGCTTTAGCATCATTCCTTCCAGATTCTCTCTGATCTAATCCCTCTTCAAGTTTCTACAAAGCCTTGCCTCTCTGTCTCTTTCTCTCTCGTTTTTGCTACTGCTCTTGGCATCTCTGGTTATCCTCCAAGTTGCTTACCCCAGGGGTTTGGATCAGATAGTATCTTCAGCCCACACCTCAGACCCTAAAATGTAGCAGAGAGCCATGTAACTTATAGCCCTACTATTTGTATCTCAATATTCTCATCCACATTATAGGAAAATGACAATGACAATAATAATATCTCCATTGCCATGTTATCATAAGGATTAAAAGAGATAATGTGGGACATATTCAATAAATCTGTTAAAATATTTGTTGAATGGATGAAAAAATGGAATCATTTCATAAATTTCTTTTATGACCAAAGAAATTAAGTCAACATGAATCTGGTTTCAGGTATTAAACATGGATTAAATATTCATTTTAGGACACATTTGTTTTAAATTTAACACATGGGTTCATGAATAACACTTTAAAGAACCCATTCCTTAAAATATTAATATAAATATCTATGCACAAGGGGAAATAATTGGGGGATTTTATCTCCTCTGACGAATGGGAAAAAAGGCCATTTAAAAATATTACTTTCTCCCTTTCAGAGAGTGGAGGTGAAGCACAAGAAATCCAAGTTCACAAGCAAGGGCCATGATAAAAAATGCAGGTGCTGTGAAACATTTATAAGGGTCTCGCATAAGGCAGTATGTAGGCTTGAATCTGAAATGACATTTTGGCATAAAACAGATCTCCCACAGGCAGATTTGAAACTTCCAGAAAAGTCTGAAAATGACATCTTTCAAAATGAACAATCATCAAATATGCCCAAGTCATTACCTCAAAGTACTTTGCTAATGAGACAGGCTGAAGAAATGGCTAAAAATAATTGACCCCAGTTTTACAGCTGAAAGTTGTAAAAAAAAACACCAAAAAAAGCTATTGCAGGGTACCAACCTAGAATTAGGCACTGGCAACTGTATGGCATATTAAATACAAACATTAGGACATGTCTGGCTCAGTAGAGAACCACTGCCAATAGCTTTTTACTCACGAATTTCAAATTGCTTTACAAATGACTTGATGTCATCTTTTCTCCTGTAAATTTTATTCTCCTTATACAGTGCTATGTTTTTTTTTTTAAAGACATTCATCCCAATATCTAATGAGATGTTTGCTCCAATATCTTATTAGGTCCTTGCACAATGCTGTAAATGAGGCAAGGCAGATTTTATTGTTCCCATTTTGTAGATAAAGACATTGAGGTCTGGAGAGGTTAATAACTTGCTTACATCTTTCAGAGTCTTTCAAATAGTCTGCTCTGTCTCAGCTAAACAAAAACCACAGGACAACATGGGTACCTGTATAAGTGTTTTTCAGGAAGGAAGTCAAGATAGGAAGAAGGAAATTAATGTCTATGGAGCACTTATTATGTGAACTATTGGACACAATGTAGAGAATTGCTTCTGGTGTGTTAAATATAACAAGTAGGCTATAAACTGGTTGTACCTAATCATCTCAATAAAAGCATGCAGAGGAAAAACACAGAAGAAACCAGGTACTCTTCTAGACACTGGAACTTGGCAGTGGAAAGACACGCAATCCCTGCCCTGTGCTGCATATGTGCTGGAGGTGAAACGGACAATAGAGAGGAAAATCAAATTATCCATCCATCAAGAATATTCTCTGTGGTGATAGTGCCCTGGTGTGGGAATAAGATGATAAGAAATGCACAGGATGCGAGTGGGGGAAAGATGGACAAATCTGAGCATAACCAGAAGGATGCTAAAGAAGAACACACTGTACAAGGTCTCAGAAAGAAGCATGTTAGGGCAGGAAACATGGAGAATAAAAGCCCGTGGTAGGAATGAGCTTCAGGAAATGGAGGAACAGTCTAAAGGTCAATGTCACAAGCAGAACCAGAGATGAGGAGGACAGAGGAAATAGGTAGTCAAGGGGCTGATTGTGATGGGCCTCGCAGGCCGTGTAAGTTGTCTGAATTTTATTAAAATGTGACGAGTAACATCAGAATTTCTTCAATACAAGAGTCTTCCCTTACCCTAGGGGATATGTTCCAAAACCTCCGTGGATGCCTGAAACCACATATGGTACCACAGTACCAAACCCTGCATATACTATGTTATTACCTACGGTTGTTGTTGTTCAGTTGTGTGTGACTCTTTGTGACCCCACGGAATGCAGCAGTCCAGGCTTTCATGTCCTTCACCATTTCCCAGAGCTTGCTCAAACTCATGTCCATTGAGTCAGTGATGCCATCCAACCATCTCATTCCCCTTCTCCTCCTGCCTTCAATCCTTCCCAGCATCAGGGTCTTTTCTAATGAGTCAGCTCTTTGCATCAGGTGGCCAAAGTATTGGAGCTTCAGATTCAGCATCAGCCCTTCCAGTGAATATTCAGGGCTGATTTCCTTTAGGATGGACTGGTTGAATCTCCTTGCAGTCCATGGGACTCTCAAGAGTCTTCTCCAACACCACAGTTCAAAAGCATCAGTTCTTTGGCACTCAGCTTTCTTTATAGTCCAACGCTCACATCCATGCATGACTACTGGAAAAACCATAGTTTTGACTATACTGAGGTTTGTTGGCAAATTAATGTCTGCTTTTTAAATATGCTGTCAACTTTTCTTCTAAGGAGTAAGCGTCTTTTAATTTCATGGCTGCAGTCACCATCTGCAGTGATTCTGGAGTCCAAGAAAAGAAAGTCTGTCACTGTTTCCATTGTTTCCCCATCTATCTGCCATGAAGTGATGGGACCAGATGCCATGATCTTAGCTTTTTGAATGTTGAGTTTTAAGCCAGCTATTTCACTCTCCCCTTTTACCTTCAGCAAGATGCTCTTTAGTTCCTCTTCGCTTTCTGCCAAAAAGGTGGTGTCATCTGCATATCTGAGGTTATTGATATGTCTCCCTGCAATCTTGATTCCGGCTTGTGCTTCTTCCAGCCCAGTATTTCGCATGATGTACTCTTCATATAAGCTAAATAAGCAGGGTGACAATATGCAGCCTTGATGTACTCCTTTCCCAATTTGGAACTAGTCTGTTGTTTCATGTCTGGTTCTAACTGTTGCCTCTTGACCTGCATACAGGTTTCTCAGGAGGCAAGTAAAGTGGTCTGGTATTCCTGTCTCTTTAAGAATTTTCCACCTTTTGTTGTGATCTACCCAGTCAAAGGATTTATCATAGTCAATGAAGCAGATGTTTTAATGGAATTCTCTTGCTTTTTCTATGACCCAATGGATTTTGGCAATTTGATCTCTGGCTCCTCTGCCCTTTCTAAATCCAGCTTGAACATCTGGAAGTTCACTGTTCACATACTATTGAAGCTTTGCTTGGAGAATTTTGAGCATTATTTTGCTAGTGTGTGAGATGAGTGCAACTGTTCAGTAGTTTGAGCCTTCTTTGGCATTGCCTTTCTTTGAGATTGGAATGAAAATTGATGTTTTCCAGTCCAGTGGCCCCTGCTGAGTTCTCCAAATTTGCTCACATATTGAGCGCAGCAGTTTCACAGCATCATCTTTCAGGATTTGAAATAGCTCAGCTGGAATGCCATCACCTCCACTAGCTTTGTTTGTAGTGATGCTTCCTAAGGCCCACTTGACTTCAGACTTCAGGTTGTCTGGTTCTAGGTGAGTGAGCTCATCATCATGATTATCTGAGTCATTAAGATGTCTTTTGTATAGTTCTCCTGTGTATTCTTGCCACCTCATCTTAATATCTTCTGCTTCTGTTAGGTCCATACCGTTTCTGTCCTTTACTGCACCCATCTTTGCATGAAATGTTCCCTTGGCATCTCTAATTTTCTTGAAGAGATCTCTAGTTCATTCCTTTTCTATTGTTTTCCTCTATTTCTTTGCACTGATCACTAAGGAAGGCTTTCTTATCTTTCCTTTCTATTCTTTGGAACTCTGCATTCAGATAGGCACATCTTCCCTTTTCTTCCTTGCCTTTCACTTCTCATTTTTTCTCAGCTATTTTAAGGCCTCCTCAGATAACTATTTTGTTTCTTGCATTTCTTTTTCTTGTGGATGGTTTTGATCACCACCTCCTATACAATGTTATGAACCTCTGTTCATAGTTCTTCAGGCACTCTATCAGATCTAATCCCTTGGATCTCTTTGTTACTTCCACTGTATAATTGTAAGGGATTTGATTTAGGTCATACCTGAATGGCCTAGTGGTTTTCCCTACTTTCTTCAATTTGAGTCTGAATTTGGCAGTAAGGAGTTCATGATCTGAGCCACAGTCAGCTCCTGGTCTTGTTTTTGCTGACTGTATAGAGCTTCTCCATCTTCAGCTGCAAAGAATATAATCAATCTGATTTCATTATTGACCATCTGGTGATGTCCATGTGTAGAGTCATCTCTTGTGTTGTCGGAAGAGGGTGTTTGCTATGACCAGTGCATTCTCTTGGCAAAACTATGTTAGCCTTTGCCCTGCTTCATTCTGTACTCAAAGGTCAGACTTGCCTGTTGTCAAACTTGACTTCCTACTTTTGCATTCCAGTCCCCTGTGATGCAGAGGACATCTTTTTTTTTTTTTGGTGTTAGTTCTAGAAGGCCATGTAGGTCTTCATAGAATCATTCAACTTCAGCTTCTTCGGCATTAGTGTTTGGGGCATAGACTTGGATTACTGTGATCTGAATGGTTTGCCTTGGAGACGAACAGAGGTCATTCTATCATTTTTGAGATTGTACCCAATTACCATATTTTGGACTCTTGTTGACTATGAGGATTACTCCACTTCTTCTAAGGGATTCTTGCCCACAGTAGTAGATATAAAGGTCACTTATATAAAGGTCAAATTTGCCCATTCCTGTCCATTTTAGTTCACTGATTCCTAAAATGTCAATATTCACTCTTGCCATCTCCTGTTTGACCACTTACAATTAACCTTGATTTATGGACCTAACATTCCAGGTTCCTATGCAATATTGTTTTTTTACAGCATCAGACTTTACTTTCATCACCAGACATCCACACCTGAGTGCAAATGTTTCCACTTTGGCTCAGCTTCTTCATTCTTCCGGAGTTATTTCTCCACTCTTTTCCAGTAGCATATTGGGCACCTAACGAGTTGGGGAGTTCATCTTTCATGTCATTTTTTTGTCTTTTCATACTATTCATGGGGTTCTCAAGGAAAGAATGCTGAAGTGCCATTCCCTTCTCCAGTGGACCACGTTTTGTCAGAACTCTCCACCATGACCCATCATCCTGGGTGGCCCTACACAGCATGGCTCATAGTTTTACTGAGTTAGACAATGCTGTGATACAGGTGATCAGTTTGGTTAGTTTTTTGTGATTGTGGTTTTCAGTCTGACTGCTCTCTGATGGATTAGGATAAGGGGTTTGTGGAAGCTTCTTGATGGGAGGGACTGGCTGTGGGGTAAAGGGTCTTGCTGTGGTGGGTGGGGCCATGCTCAGTAAATCTTTAATACAATTATCTCCTGATAGGTAGAGCTGTGTTCCCTCCCTGTAGTTTGGCCTGAGGTAAACCTGTGGCAGGGGTAATGGTGACCTCCTTCAAAAGGACTTCTGCCAGCACACTGGGACTCCCAGGATTGTTGTATTCAGTGCCCCTGACTGTCGACCCATGCCTACCTCTGATAAAGTTTAATTTGTACATTGTTGTTCTTGCAATTTAGTTGCTAAGTCATGTCCAATTCTTTGTGACCCCATGGACTATGGCCCACCAGGCTCCTCAGTCCATGGGATTTCCCAGTCAAGAATACTAGAGTGGGTTGCCGTTTCCTTCTCCAGGGGATCTTCCCAACCTAGGGACTGAATCAGTGTCTCCTGCATTGCCAGGCAGATTCTTTTACCAGTGAGCCACCAGGGACATTAGACACAGTAAGAGGTCTACAATAAGAACTAATAATAAAACAGAACAGTTATAATACTACACTATAATGAAAGTTACATGTATGTAGTCTTTCTCTGAAAATATCTTACTGTACACATTTAAGGCCTTTTCCATGTTAACGAAGCACTCTCCATGCCCTGTGGTTATAATTTTTGTGGGTTGAAGTGCGACAGCAATATTAGCATGAATTTCTTTTTCTTCCTTCACAATTTCATGAGCGCTGGTGGTGCTTCAGTCACTAAGTTGTGTCTAACCCTTGTAACCTCATGGACTGGAGCCTGCCAGGCTCTTTGATAAACAGAAGATTTGATCTTAGTGACCTTGGCATACAATTTTGTTTTCTTTCTATATTGAAAACTTTCACCTTTTCAGTGAAAGGCTTACCATTTCTCTTTGGCATATCTAAATTGCCAGCATCAATGCTTTTTAAGTTTGTTTTTTTTTTTAATTGGAGTATACCTGATTAACAACGTTGTAATAGTTTCAGGTAGACAGCAAAGGGACTCAGCCATACCCAACATCACTACTCTTGTTGCTTTGGGGTCATTATTAAGCAAAGTGAGGTTTACTTGAATACAAGCCCTGAGATACCAGATCGGTGGACCTGAAAACCAGGATGACTTAAGTGACTAAGAGACAAAGGGATGATTCAGGTCCTGTGCTGGATGAATTGGGATGGTGCCATATTTCATCACGCTACTCAACACAGTGTACAATTTAAACTGATGAATTGTTTACTTGAGGAATTTTCCATTTAATATTTTTGGACTATGGTTGATCATGAGTAGCTAAAACTGCAAAAAGTGAAACCATCAGTAAGGGGGTAGTATTGTATGTGTTTTGGGTAGGGGACTTGTGAATGATCTGTTTTACATGTTACAAATACCGATCGGGCTGAATGTAGAAAACAGCTTGTAAGGAGGAGGCAAATGAAGGCGACCAAAGAGTAGCTGGTAGGAATTGTCCAAACTGTCCAGTCCAAGTAAGAAAAGACAATGGCTTGGTTAGTGAAATAGGCCTAGAGGTGCTGAGAACTAATTTGGTTGAGATATTTCTTCGGGGGCGGAGGGGGTCCGGGGGGGCTCCGGGTCGGGATCTGAGTTCAAATGATTCTATTCTCTACCAGTTGGGGGCACTCAGGGAAAGAGCAACTTTGGGAGAACGTTGAAAAGTTCTGTTTTGGACATGCTAGATTTCCCAGCGGGCCCATGGTAGAGGCAGTCTGGAGCTTAGGGGAGTGGGCAGGGCTGTGGGCATATATTTGAGTCATGGGTATATAAATGGCTTTTAAAGTCATGTGGCTAGCTAAGATCATCCAGGGAGAGAACAGCTGGAGAAGAGGGCTCAGAACAGAACCCTGGACTTTCCTAGGATTGTTTGAAGTATTTTTATCAGAGCAAAGTTGCTTTACAATACTGCGCTACTTTCTCCTGTATAAGAAAGTGTATCAGTTATACACATACTTATATCTCCTCTTTTTTAGAGTTCCTTCCCATTTAGATCACCTCAGAGCACTGTTAAGTGTACTATATGAGAGTTTAGAGTATAGTTCCCTGTTCTATATGGTAGGTTCTCATTAGTTGTCTATTTACCATTTTTAGGTCTGGAAGAGGAGGAGCCAGCAGCCAACAGTGAAGACTGTAAATGAACAGCCAGGAGGTAAAAGGTAGAAGGAAACTGGGAATCTACTCTAAGTTTTCTTGGAAAATAAGAGAGAAAGAGAAAGAATTGTTTCTAGAGGTTGGTGTTTCAGACACAAAATGTCTCTATGCTGCTGGTATACAAATTATCTCAAAAAATTGTTAACATTTCCTCGAAAATCACAAGAGGGTAAGAACTGGGTACTGACCTCTGAGGCAGAGAGCTGGAACTTGAGATGAAGTCCTGCCACTGCCTCGTGCTATTTCTTGCAACTTGAATGCATCAAAACTGCAGGCAACTTGGCCTTATCTTCCTTCAAGTTGGGATGACAGAAGCCAACAGCAAACCCACAGGCTTAGCAGAGCACACCCCTCTGTGCCACCCTCTTCCTGTGACTCTTCCCTCCACACTGCAGTGGATTGAAACCTGCTGCTTTCAGACCTGCCTCTAGCTTCTAGGCCGTGAACTCTAAGAGCAAGGATACCATGTTATATACGCTGGGTGCCAGGTGATGCCTGGTGCATGGAATAGAGAAGGAGCCAAGATCTGGCTCTTTGGATGAAACATCTACCATTTTTACTAGCGGTGCAACACTGGACACACTACTTATGCTCTGATCCTCAGCTTCCTGATGGTTAAATGGGAACTGACACCTGTATCACAAGGAGATAGCATACATAAAGTGCTTACTAGAGTGCTTGGTCCTGGCTAGGAGGAGATACAGTATTAGCACGAGCACACCTTGCTTTATTGCCCTTTGCTTTGTTGCACTTCACAGATACTGGATTTTTTTAGTCAAATAGAATGTTTGTGGCAACCCTGCATTGTGCAAGTCTATCAAGACCATTTTTCCAAGAGTATTTGCTGACTTTGTGTCTCAGTGTCACATTTGGCTAATTCTCACAACATTTCAAACTTTTTCATTATTATTATACTTGTTATGGTGAGCTGTGGTCAGCGATCTTTGATGTTATTATTGTAATTGATTTGAAGGACCACAAACTGTACCCATGTAAGACAGTCAACAATTGATAAATGTGTGTTCTGACTGTTCCAGCATCTGGCCATGCCCCCTGTCTCTCCCTCTTCTCGAGTGTCTCTATTTCTGGAGATAAAACAGTATTGAAACCAGGTCAGTTAATAATCTTATAATGGACTATAAGTATTTAAGTGAAAGGAAGAGTCATACTTCTCTGACTTTAAATAAAAAACTGAAGACTGTTAAACTTAGTGAAGAAGGCATGCTGAAAGACAAGACAGGCTGAAAGCTAGGCCTCTTGCACCAAACCACCAATCTGGATGCAAAGGAAAAGTTTCTTGAAATAACTTAAACTTGCTCCTCCAGTGAACACATAAATGATAAGAAAGTGAAATAGCCTTATTGCTGATAGGGAGAAGGTTCTAATGTTTGGATAGATCAAACCAGTCACAACATTTCCTTAAGCTGAAGCCACATCCAGAGCAAGGCCCTGCTGTTGCTGCTGCTAAGTCACTTCAGTCGTGTCCGACTCTGTGTGACCCCATAGACCAGGCTCCCCCATCCCTGGGATTCTCCAGGCAAGAACACTGAAGTGGGTTGCCATTTCCTTCTCTAACTTTCTTTAATTCTATGAAAGCTGAAAGAGGTGAGCATGCTGAAGAAGAAAAGTTTGAAGCTAGCAGATGTTGGTTCATGAGGTTTAAGCAAAGTAGTCATGTCCAGAACATAAAATTGCAAGATGAAGCAGCAAGTGTTGATGTAGAAGCTGCAGCAAGTTCTCCAGAAGAGGTAGCTAAGATAATTAATGAAGGTAGCTACACTAAACGTCAGATTTTCAGTGCAGACAAAATAGCCTCCTGTTGGAAGAAGATGCTATCTAGGACTTGCACAGCTGGAGAGGAGAAGTCAATGCTTGGCTTCAAAGTTTCAAAGGACAGCTGACTCATTTGTTAGGGGCTAGTGTAGCTGGTGACTTTAAGTTGAAGCCAATGCTTATTTACCATTCTGAAAATCCTAAAATGAAATCCTAGCCCTTAAGAATTCTACTAAATTTACTCTGCCCGTGCTATAAACGGGATAACAAAGCCTGGATGACAGCGCATCTGTTGACAATATGGTTTATGGAACATTTAAAGCCCACAGTTGATATATATTGCTCAGAAAAAAAGACTCTTTTCAATTTTTTACTGCTCACTGATAATGCACCTGGTCACCCAAGAGCTCTGATGGAGTTGTACAATAATTAAGGCTATTTTCACGCCTGCTAACACAGCATCCATTCTGTAGCCTGCAAATTAACGAGTAATCCCAACTTTCAAGTCTTCTTATTTAAGAAATACGTTTGTAAGGCTACAGCTGCCATAGATGGTGATTCCGCTGGTGGATTCAGACAAAGTAAGCTAAAATCCTTCTAGAAAGGATTCACTATTCTAGATGCCATCAAATACATTTGAGATTCATGGGAAGAGGTTAAAATATCAACACTAACAGCAGTTTGAAAGAAGTTGACTTCAACCCTCCTGGATGATTTCGAGGGTTTCAAGACTTCAGTGGAAAAAGTAACTTGCAGATGTGGTAGAAAGAGCAAGAGAACTAGAATTAGAAGGGGAGCCTGAAGATATGACTAAACTGCTGTAACCTCATGATTAAACTTTAACCAATGAGGAATTACTTTTTGTGAATGATCAAAGAAAGCGGTTTCTTGAGATGAAATCTACTCCTGGTGAAGATGCTGTAAAGATTGTTGAGATGACAACAAACGATTTAGAATATTACATCAACTTATTGATGAAGCAGTGGTAGAGTTTGACAAGATTGATTCCAACTTTGAAAGAAGTTCTAATGTGGGTAAAATCTATCAAATAGCATTGCTTGATACAGAGAAATTGTTCATGAAAGGAAGAGTCAATTATGTGGCAAACCTCATTGTTGTCATAGTTTAAGAAATTGCCACAACTATCCCAACCCTCAGCAATCACCACCCTGATCAGTCAGCAGCTACTAACATCAAGGCAAGATCCTCCACCAGTAAAAAGATTACAGCTTATTGAAGACTCCGATAATAGTTAACAATTTCTAGTAATAAAGTATTTTAAAATTAAGGTATGTACTTTTGATTGTTTTTGACACATAATCCTATCACATACTTAATAGACAACAGTAGAGTGTGAACATAATTTTTAAATGCATTGGGAAATTAAAAAAAAATCGTGCACCTCATTTTACCATAATATTCACTTTATTGTAATAGTCTGGAACCGAACTGGCAATATCTCCAAGGTCTGGATGTATTTGTGTTGCCACACATTTGTGACCCACTGCCAGCCCTTCTCCATCCTGAGTTCCAGAGGGTGACATGATCAGAACCACAGGGTCAGGCAGATCTGAATTTAGATCTATGCCCTTCTGTTTACCAGGTGACTTTGATAACGTGTGTAAATTTTAGCACCATGAGCTTCAGTTTCCTTTTCTGGAAAGAGGGGATAGTAACACCAAGCCCAGTGGGATGTTGCTAGGATAACTGTGAAAAAATGCAATTAAAGTCCTTAGCACTTGTGTCCTGTATGCACTAGATAAATTCTCATTGTTGTCACCATCTCTGTGATGTGCAAGAAAGTCCTTGTAAACTGTAAATGATTCTACAACCACAAAGAGATGTTTTAATTGTTATTCACAGGGAGGTCCCTTGCTGCTAGCTATAAGGCTGCCCTTGATTGAAATGTTGCATTCCTTCTTTCCATCTTGTACAGGGATCTATGTTCTTTGTCTCCTCTAAGATTTGGCCCTGGCTCACCCCCTCCAGGAAGCCTTCCCTAATTAATTGTATTTTGTCTAGTCTTTTATTCTCCAAACACTCTATCCTTGGAAGTAAATTCAGATATACAAAACAGATGAATTAGGGTTAATTAGTTGTAGCACTAGAGGATTCCTCAGGATTGTTTTAAATCATGCACACCCAAAGCGCTGTTCAACTACATGCAATTTACAAATATTTGATTAACACTCAGGGGCTCTGGGACATCACTCTTGCCCACATTGAGGTCCAGATTTAGTTTGGGATACTTAGTGTATGTATGTTAAATGTTGTTTTTCTAGTCTTCAGAGTTAGCTTTGCCTCTTCTAGGATTTACTATCAATTTCCAACAAAAAGGAACTTGGCTTTAATTTTTATTACTTTCAGGGAAGATGTACCTCAAAAGGGTGTCATAGGTGGGACTCAGAGGCAGGGAGACTGCCAACTGATTTTTAACAAGCCACATAGTTCACGCCTATTGTCCTCTTAATTGTCTCTGTTATGGGAAGTAAGGGAGAAGGCAATGGCAACCCACTCCAGTGTTCTTGCCTGGAGAATCCCAGGGACGGGGGAGCCTGGCGGGCTGCCATCTATGGGGTCGCACAGAGTTGGACACGACTGAAGTGACTTAGCAGCAGCAGTAGCAGCAGCATGGAAAGTAAGAACTTCCTGGAATGGTAACAAATTATCAACCCAAAGTGGGGATTTGAGGGGAATTTCACTCCCAAAAGCAAGGGATTACAGAATCATAGACCAAGATAGTAGTTTTAGAATTGTTTTTTCTTTTTTCCTTTGTTAGTCTCCTGATTAATTATGGTAAAATCATTCAAAGATGGGAGACAGTGGGCTTGCTTCAGATATGGCAATGAAGGGTAGGCGGAGGGAGTGGCAGGCTCCACAGCAGGACTGGGAGAGGAGCCTTGGGAACAGAGATGATACATCTTCATGTGATAATACTGAAGACAAATATAAAACAGGCTGTGTCCCAGCCACTTAAGGGAAGGAAGGAAAAAGTAGAAGTCAGGGCCTTCTGTAATCTGTGTGCAAGCACGCTCAGTCATGTCCGACTCCTTGCTATCCCATGGACTGTAGCCTGCCTGGCTCCTCTGTCCATGAGATTTCCCAGCAAGAATACTGGAACGGGTTGCCATTTCCTACTCTGGGGGATCTTCCTGACCCAGGGATCGAACCTGCATTTTTTGTGTCTCCTGCATTGACAGGTGGATTCTTTACCACTGCACCACCTCTGAAGAATCTACTCTGGGATTTCTTGACAGGGGCAGGATCCCAAGGAGGATGCAGAGGCCTGAGCAGCCAGAAGGCTCCACAAAATCACAGGGTTCCTCAGAAGGGGCACAGAAGAGCAAGCCCAGCCTCCCGATGGGCTTACGTGTGGACATTCGGCTTTTAGGGATGATAGGAGGGACCCAGGCAGAAAGATGTGGGGTAGAGTGCAGATGCTGGTTCCTCTTCCTCCTCTCCGGCCTGGGCAGGTGCCCAGTGGAGGCTCAAGGTGAACTCTCACTCACAGGCTGCAACTTCAGCTGAGGACTGCCTGCCAGCAGGGCCAAGGCAACCATTCCAGACCTCCCCACTAATTTCTGTCCTGCCCTTGCTCTGCACAGATGCCCACCCCACTCCACACTGTGCTGCTGTCTCAGGATAAAGATCTGCTCTGGTTCTGGTGCTTGGCTTTTGTATTTGGTGGTTCTGGATCTCAGCCCCTGTTTATCTACTCAAGGACTCAGGCTTGGTTACGTTCTCTTATCCATCCCATGTAAAAACCTGTTAACAGTCTGCTGCTAACACTCTCCTGAAACAGGAAGGAAAAGGGCAGGACAACTGCTAGAAAAATGAAGAAGGAGCACAGTCGTTAGGATGCAATAAAAACAGTTGGAACCAGCTAAAACCAGCCCCTAATCTGAACATTTCCCTAGATCAATACATACAGAATCAACACATCCTTTTAATAGCTGAATAATAATCCATAATATAAACTATCCCAATGTATGTAACCACTATTATACTGAAGAATATTGAAGTTGTGCCCTTCTTTTTACTGTTATAAATAGTATCGTAATAAGCATCCTTATACAGATGCACTTATAATTTACAACTTTTGTTTCTATTGAAGATATCTAATTATTTCAATGGGTCCATGAGCACATGGGTATAATTAAGCTGTCTTAGAATTAATCAGTCGGTCAGTTGGTATGCACATTTAAAATTTTATAGGTGCTGCACTGCCAGATATTATAAGAGAATATAATTTATAGCTAGACATTCAACACACTAGTTGGTGATTTTTGATGAATTATTTTGATTTCTGAACTTCAATTTCCTCATCTACAAAATGGAAATCATACATTTCTTGAAGTATAAAGATAATAAGTGTTTGCCACCTGGCAAAATCTGGACACTTCATTTCAGTCAGTTCAGTCACTCAGTCATGTCCAACTCTTTGTGACCCCATGGACTGCAGCATGCCAGGCTTCCCTGTCCATCACCAACCCTCTGAGTTGACTCAGACTCATGTCCATTGAGTCAGTAATGACATCCAACTATCTCAACCTCTGTCATCCCCTTTTCCTCCCGCCTTCAATCTTTCCCAGCATCAAGGTCTTTTCAGATAAGTCAGTTCTTCACATCAGGTGACCAAAGTATTGGAGTTTCAGCTTCAGCATCAGTCCTTCCAATAAATATTCAGGACTGATTTCCTTTCGGATGGACTGGTTGGATCTCCTAGCAGTCCAAGGGACTCTCTCCAACACCACAGTTCAAAAGCATCAATTCTTAGGCGCTCATCTTTCTTTATAGTCCAAATCTCACACCCATACATGACAGTAAGTTTATATATATATATAAAATTCTGCTTGTTATCAAAATGCAAATCCTAAATTTACAATTAGCAGAAAAATAAAACCAAAGGCATGTGACTGGATGACTCATGCTAATCCCAGTGCTCCCATTATTTGGTGTAAGCCTGGGCAAATCATTTGAATCTTGAGGGCGGCCTTCATATCCACAGTTATTGAAAGTGGGCATCAGAGACAGCTACCTCTAGGTCCTTCTGTAGTTCAATGATTTCTGTAATTGGTTATTTTGTTTCCAGGGCATTATTAGGATAAAGCTATCAGTCTTTCAGATCTACATAAATTATTTGCACTGAGACAGAGACAAAATTGTGAAATAAAACAGACAGTCCCAGGCCAGTCCCTTAAATACATTATGGAGAAACACGGTTGGCCCTTAAAGAAAGCATATTCTTCTACCTGAGTTGCACTACTGGCAGGCACATCAAAGCTGTGATACCATATCTACTAGGTTATCAAACTTTCTCCTTATAAAGAAGGGCATTAACCAAGTTTTGCTGAGTGGAATTAAAGCGTGAAATTATTTCTATACATTTTAAAACTGATTGGATACTTTAATTGAAGATATCTGGGTTCCATCCCTGGGTTGGGAAAATGCCCTGGAGAAGGAAACGGCTACCCACTCCAGTATTCTGACCTGGAGAATTCCATGGATAGAGGAAGCCTGCAGGCTACTGTCCATGGGGACAGAAAGAGTCACACATGACAGAGTGATTTCTTTTGGAAATGTAGCTAAATTGAAAGTATAACTCAAAAACCATTAGTGTGGGAGGAATTTTAGAGTACCTTTCCCAATACCTTTATTTATTAGTTTACTCATTTACTTAACTAATGTTGCTATGTTCTAGAAAGAAAAGAAAACTTCTAGAAGAGATCCAAGTTAAGTGACAATTTCAAGGGTGCCCAGTTAGCTGGTAGAAGAATTTAGACCAAGACTTAGGCTTTCTGACTCCTGATTTTAGTGCTCACTTTGTTTGCCATGTTGCAGCAATAATCATCAATTTAGTGACTATAATTTCATGCACCATAGTTCTCCACAATATATACACATGACTGGGCTTCTTGAAATTTTGTTCTCTAAGATTTTTATGAAAAAAATCACAACCCATAAATTTCCCTTGTGATTGTTTTCTTTTAAACCATCGTATTATATAGAGGAACATTTATTTTGGTTTCAGCCTTACAAACTAGAGAATCCATGAATAATGTCTGGAGAGGCTACCATGTTTCTGATAGAAATACAACTTAATTTAATCAGTTCAGTTCAGTCACTCAGTCATGTCCAACTCTTTGCGACTCCATGGATCGCAGCACACCTGGCCTTCCTGTCCATCACCAACTCCCGGAGATCACTCAGACTCACGTCCATCGAGTCGGTGATGCCATCCAACCATCTCATCCTTTGTCATCCCCTTCTCCTCCTGCCCCCAATCCGTCCCAGCATGAGAGTATTTTCCAATGAGTCAAATCTTCACATGAGGTGGCCAAAGTATTGGAGTTTCAGCTTCAGCATCATTCCCTCCAAAGAAATTCCAGGGCTGATCTCCTTCAGAACAGACTGGTTGGATCTCCTTGCAGTCTAAGGGACTTCCAGAGTCTTCTCCAACACCACACTTCAAAAGCATCAATTCTTTGGTGCTCAACTTTCTTCACAGTCCAACTCTCACATCCATACATGACCACTGGAAAAACCATAGCCTTGACTAGATGGACGGACGTTTGTTGGCAAAGTAATGTCTCTGCTTTTCAATATGCTATCTAGGTTGGTCATAACTTTTCTTCCAAGGAGTAAGCATCTTTTAATTTCATGGCTGTAGTCACCATCTGCAGTGATTTTGGAGACCCCAACAATAAAGTCTGACACTTTTTCCACTGTTTCCCCATCTATTTCCCATGAAGTGATGGGACCAGATGCCATGATCTTCGTTTTCTGAATGTTGAGCTTTAAGCCAACATTTTCACTCTCCTCTTTCACTTTCATCAAGAGGCTTTTTAGTTCCTCTTCACTTTCTGCCATAAGGGTGGTGTCCTCTGCATATCTGAGGTTATTGATATTTCTCCCAGCAATCATGATTCCAGCTTGTGTTTCTTCCAGCCCAGCAATTCTCATGATGTACTCTGCATAGAAGTTAAATAAGCAGGGTGACAATATACAGCCTTGACATACTCCTTTTCCTATTTGGAACCAGTCTGTTGTTCCATGTCCAGTTCTAACTGCTGCTTCCTGACCTGCATATAGGTTTCTCAAGAGGCAGGTCAGGTGGTCTGGTATTCCCATCTCTTTCAGAATTTTCCACAGTTGATTGTGATCCACACAGTCAAAGGCTTTGGCATAGTCAATAAAGCAAAAAGGGATGTTTTTCTGGAACTCTCTTGCTTTTTCCATGATCCAGCAGATGTGGGCAATTTGATCTCTGGTTCCTCTGCCTTTTCTAAAACCAGCTTTAACAGCTGGAAGTTCACGGTTCAGGTATTGCTGAAGTCTGGCTTGGAGAATTTTGAGCATTACTTTACTAGCATGTGAGATGAGTGCAATTGTGCGGTAGTTTGAGCATTCTTTGGCATTGCCTTTCTTTGGGATTGGAATGAAAACTGACCTTCTCCAGTCCTGTGGCCACCGCTGAGTTTTCCAAATGTGCTGGTATATTGAGTGCAGCACTTTCACAGCATCATCTTTCAGGATTTGAAATAGCTCAACTGGAATGCCATCATCTCCACTAGCTTTGTTTGTGATGATGCTTTCTAAGGCCCACTTGATTTCACATTCCAGGATGTCTGGCTCTAGATGAGTGATCACATCATCATGATTATCTGGGTTGTGAAGATCTTTTTTGTACAGTTCTCCTGTGTATTCTTGGCACCTCTTCTTTATATCTTCTGCTTCTGTTAGGTCCATACCATTTCTGTCCTTTATCGAGCCTGTCTTTGCATGAAATGTTCCCTTGGTGTCTCTAATTTTCTTAAAGAGGTCTCTAGTCTTTCCCATTCTGTTGTTTTCCTCTATTTCTTTGCATTGATCGCTGAGGAAGGCTTTCTTATCTCTTCTTGCTAATCTTTGGAACTCTGCATTCAGATGTTTATATCTTTCCTTTTCTCCTTTGCTTTTCACTTCTCTTCTTTTCACAGCTATTTGTAAGGCATCCCCAGACAGCCATTTTGCTTTTTTGCATTTCTTTTCCATGGGGATGGTCTTGATCCCTGTCTCCTGTACAATGTCACGAACCTCATTCCATAGTTCATCAGGCACTCTATCTATTAGATCTAGTCCCTTAAATCTATTTCTCACTTCCACTGTATAATCATAAGGGATTTGATTTAGGTCATACCTGAATGGTCTAGTGGTTTTCCCTACTTTCTTCAATTTAAGTCTGAATTTAGCAATAAGGAGTTCATGATCTGAGCCACAGTCAGCTCCTGGTCTTGTTTTTGTTGACTGTATAGAGCTTCTCCATCTTTGGCTGCAAAGAGTATAATCAGTCTGATTTCGGTGTTGACCATCTGGTGATGTCCATGTGTAGATTATTCTCTTGTGTTGTTGGAAGAGGGTGTTTGCTATGACCAGTGCATTTTCCTGGCAAAACTCTATTAGTCTTTGCCCTGCTTCATTCCGTATTCCAAGGCCAAATTTGCCTGTTACTCCAGGTGTTTCTTGACTTCCTACTTTTGCATTCCAGTCCCCTATAATGAAAAGGACATCTTTTTTGAGTGCTAGTTCTAAAAGGTCTTGTAGGTCTTCATAGAATCGTTCAACTTCAGTTTTTCAGCATTACCGGTTGGGGCATAGACTTGGATTACTGTGATATTGAGTGGTTTGCCTTGGAAACAAACAGAGATCATCCTGTTGTTTTTGAGATTGCATCCAAGTACTGCATTTCGGACTCTTTTGTTGACCATGATGGCTACTCCATTTCTTCTACGGGATTCCTGCCTGCAGTAGTAGATATAATGGTCATCTGAGTTAAATTCACCCATTCCAGTCCAATTTAGTTCGCTGATTCCTAGAATGTTGATGTTCACTCTTGCCATCTCCTGTTTGACCACTTCCAATTTGCCTTGATTCATGGACCTGACATTCCAGGTTCCTATGCAATATTGCTCTTTACAACATTGGACCTTGCTTCTATCACCAGTCACATCCACAACTGGGTATTGTTTTTGCTTTGGCTCCATCCTTTCATTCTTTCTGGAGTTATTTCTCCACTGATCTCCCGTAGTATATTGGGCACGTACTGACCTGGGGAGCTCCGCTTTCAGTTTCCTATCATTTTGCCTTATCATACTGTTCATGGGGTTCTCAAGGCAAGAATACTGAAGTGGTTTGCCATTCCCTTCTCCAGTGGACCACATTGTGTCAGACCTCTCCACCATGCCCGCCTGCCTTGGGTGGCTCCACAGGGCATGGCTTAGTTTCATTTAGTTAGACAAGGCTGTGGTCCTAGTGTGATAAGATTGACTCGTTTTCTGTGATTATGGTTTCAGTGTGTCTGCCCTCTTGCAACACCTACCGTCTTACTTACTTTCATTTAATAAAAAGTCAAAATTCGTAACCACTGTTATTTGGATGGTGTCAAAACAATGAGTTATGGAGTTTCTTCAAACCAAGGCAAGAGCTTTGAACTGTCTGTTCCTCCTGCCCCCACTCCCCATAGTATTTCAAGTCTGATGCCATATCCAAAGTGGAAAGTTGATATACTAGGAACTTGCAGAGTTTTGGAGGAACAACTGTAACAGATTCTTTTTAATTATGTGTTGAATATAATTTACAGGTCGGAGTTCTTCAAAGCTGAGAAGGACACAGCATTTATGTACTCGCTATAATAGCCTAAATAAGTACAGGAGAAGCTTGAACTACAACAAAGAAGAAAGGAGGGGCTTTGGAGTCAGGTGGACTGAAGTTTAAATTCTGACCTTGTCACTTCACATATTTGTGAATGAGAAACTCTTGTGTTCTCACTGAGCCTCAGTTACCTCATGGGTAAAGTTGGGATAATGACATCTTTCTCCTCATAGGGTTGTTGGAAGACAACATAGAAGAAATGCAGTTGTGCCAAATGGATAACCAACTGGAACCTACTATGTAGCAAGTGCAACTCTGCTCAATGATATATGGCAGCCTGGATGGGAGGGGAGAATGGATACATGTCTATGTATGGCTGAATCCCTTTGCTCTTCATCTGAAACTCTCACAGCATTGTTGATCCACGACACCCCAATACAAAGTAAAAAGTTTTTGAAAAATGTAGCTGTGCCCAATACAATGGCTGGCACATAGCAGGTGGGGCCAGAGTCATGCAAAACATGGATAAAATGAATCCAGTAAGTAATAACAGCAGAGTAGACAACAGTTATCATGAAGGGTCCATATCTGAAACAGTAGTTCATAAAGATGAGGAATGTGCCTCTTTCCCACCTAACCCCCACCATTCCACCCCTCTAGTTCATCACAGGGCCCTGAGTTGAGCTCCCTGTGCTCTACAGCAGCTTCCTCCAATTAAAAATAAAGTTAAAAAAAGAAAGAGAAAAAAACAAGATGAAGAATGTGGTCTACATGAGGTCCTACATGGGCAATACCACATAGGAGAAGAAAGAATGGCTTCTTGTTAAAGCAGAGATATAGTGTTCCAGGAAGTAACATAGTAGATGCTTTCTGGCAAGAGAGGAACAGTAGCTCTTGCAGCCCAGACTGAGGTTGATCAAGTAAGATTTTCTAGAATAGGTGAATCATGAACTAGAGCTTGAAAGTTAAGTGAGATTCCAATAGGCAGAAAGAAAAAGGTTAGTAGTCCAGGAAGATAACCTGCACAGAAAAGGCTCTAAGACTGGAATGTAACTGATAAATTCTGTGCTTGGAGAAGAGATGAGCATTGAAAAAGAGGAAAGGGAGAGAAAGAAACTGCCAAGTGTATTTATTCTGATTTGTGGAAGGGCTTGATTGTCAAACTAAGAGATCTGTGTTTCCTCCAGTTGACAAAGAAATTCAGAAGCATGATCTCATGAAAAGTGATCTTTTAGGAAGAATAATCTCAAGGTTGAGCAGGAGTGAAAAAAAGGCCAAAGGCGGAGGGGGGAGGTGGGAGCAGTTATGGATTAATGCAGGGTGTCATGGGGCTGGGCTCAGAGGATTTTACATTCCAGCATTACTGCTTGATAGCTGTGAAAACATCAGTGAGGTACTCAGCCTCCCTAAGCTGCAGTTTCCTTTTCTACAAAATGTGAATAAGAATGTCAAGGTTTTGTGTGATGTTCACACACATAAATAAATTAACAGGCAATTAATAGGCAGTTTACTTTGTAATCTTGGAGAAGGAAATGGCAATCCACTCCAGTATTCTTGCCTGGAGAAGCCTATTAACAGAAGAGCCTGGCGAGCCCCAGTTCCACGGGGTAGCAAAGAGTCGGACACAACTGAGCAATTAACAGTTCATTTCATTTACTTGCAAACTTTGAAGCCGGGCTATTCAACAGAACTTTCTGGGATGTTGAAAATGCTTTATTTTATGCTGGCCATATTGGTTGTCACTAGCCACACTTGAAATGTTAGTAGTCATCCTTGAAATGTGGCTAGTGTGACTGAGTAATATAATAATTAATTTTAATCTATTAGATTTAAATTAAGCAGGCACCATATTGGACAGCAGAACTCTACAGCCTAGGAGAGTGGTAGGAGAAATGACTTTCAAAACAGAATGGCCCAGGTTTCAAACATGTTTTTGACCCAAAGGGCCAGTCACATTAATGCTCCAGGAGGAAGAGGAGCAGATGTATTTTCAAAGTAGCTAGTTGTCCTTGAACTGTGGGCTGTAGCCACCAAGGACTTCTTGCATCTCCTAGGTCACACCAGGCTCTCGAGAGCCTCTGTGAGGCTCTCTGTATGGAACAACCATCTACCTTGGTCCCTTGACTTTGCTTGGAGAAATTAGAGCTCCTTTATCTGCCACACATGGTTCACAGAGTGGGTTCTAGCTCTGTGGAGATTCTTAGGCTGGGTTATGTTCTCAGGCTCGCTATCAGAGCACAAGTCACGTGTCACGGTGCATGCAGCCTTTATCCCCTCCAGAGGTTGTTAGGACAGAGTTCAGGGCCTCCACTGAACGTTAGGGATCAAATGATTTTTACGGCAAACTATATGTAACAAAAGTTTTACTATTTTAACCACTTTTGAAGTATCCAGTTCAGTGGCAGTAACTATATTTAGTGGCATTAAGTATCACCATCGTCCACCGACACAACATTTTCATCTTCCCCAAACTCAAACTCTGTACCCGCTAAACAATAACTCCCCATCACCTGCCCCTCCAGGCCCTGGCAACCACCATTCTACTTCTGACTCTGAATCTGACTACTTGAAGCACTGCATATAATCAGAAACATACAGTATTTGCCCCTTTATGATTGCCTCATCTCACCTAGCGTAATGTCCCCATCCATGTTGTAATGTTGTAGCACGTGTCAGAATTTCCTTTCTTTTTAAGGCTGGATAATATTACATTGTATGTATCTACCACATTTTATTTATACATTCATCTGATAATGGACACATGTGTTGCTTCCACTTTTTAGTGAAATTATGATTATGAATAATGTGGCTCTGAGCATGGTGCATGGGATCTGATTTTGTATCATGTTTTTCTATCTCTCCAACTCAAACTGGCTGACCTACAAAGGGAATAAAATGATAAGAGATTTTTTTTTTTTTCATCACAGGATACAAATAGAATTTTCCTGCCAAGTACTATTTCTGGAAATACAGGAGGTATCAAGTAAAAGTACTGAGTACAAGGAATTAAGATAGGGAAAGATGAAAGAAAGAAAAAAAGAGAAGGAGAGGGAAAGGCAGGCTGATTTATTCACAACCCAGACCCGCACACAAATTGAGTTGGTTTTCCCATTGAGAACGTCCATTACACTGGAAAGGTCTATCTCAAACTTTAACTGAAAGTTGTTCCTTTTATGTTTTCTCTTTCATTTCCCTACCTCTTCCTGCCTTCTTTCCTTCCTCCTTTCTTTCCCATTGATTTTTCCCCCTTTCTGTTCCTTATTCTTTATTATTTTTAAAACCTGGTCTCAGAATCAGAAGCCCTGTGTATACTTCTGCCATTTGACTGAGATAAGTTACAATCCCTAGAGGCTTAGCTTCTTCATCTTTACAGTGAGACAAGTTCATCTTCCCAGGTCTGTGCCTGTGTGTGTGTGTGTGTGTGTGTGTGTGTGTGTGTGTGTGTGTTTGGTGTGAGGATGAAAGATTGGTACCCTCTGTGAATGCTAAAGAAATATATGAACTATAGAGATTTTGAGTTTTTTCCACAATTTTTCTTTCTTCTGTGTTTTAATTATAAGAAGTCAATTAAAATCCATAATGGAAAAAGAGACTGGAGACTTAGGGAGAATTTCATATTAAATTCCATTTCTAAACCTAGAGGCGAGGAGTGTCAAATTGTTAAAAAATTTTTACATTCTAATCACTTTCTGACCCTATTGAAGTTTCAAGTGTTCTATTTGGGCTTGACACAGTCAGTGAAAATATTAAGCTTTTATAACACCAAAAAGTGCTAACATACAACTATAGTCATACTTCAGCCACAGGCGACATTTAAAGAATTCCCAGCTATATAATCACATTAACATTTAATGTGCCCGCATTCAGCTAAAATGTGTTTCCTCTCTTCTGCATCTCCTTCCTGAAGCAAAAATGCCAGTAGAACTTGAGAATTCCATTTGGGTTCCGTGTTGAGTTCCCGCAAAAAGGGGCATCCTCCAGACTTCTTCCCCATGCAGATAGCTCCTAGAGGTAAACACAGCTTGTACATGGAGCAAACATCTTTTATCATTTTCCACTCTTTACAGGTCAGCCAGTTTGAGTTGGAGACACAGGAGAGTTCCCAGAGAAATTCATTACTGCCACTCATTCTGGTTTTCCGTCTCAATATAATTAAGCTTGGCTAATTGTCTATCATGATTAAAATCATGCCAATAACAACCTTGTTCTCACGTTTGGCTCGGCTCCAAACTTGTTAATCGCTCTTGTTTTAGAGTAGGTCATTCTGTACCTTGCTTCAGCTGTGAAATTCCTTAGACATAATGTGCTTAGATAATAAGATCATCCTTGGGTGACCAGGAACAGTCAACAGAGATGACACAGGATGTGGCTAAAATATGGGATAACTGAATCACAATTAGATACCTTCGCAACAGCCTGAAACACCAAGCTGCTTTTAACACAGTGCTATCACAGTATGGAAAATATGTGAAGTCTTGAATGTGGGTTAAAAGGATTAACTGCACAGAGATAGGATGGCAGGAGTTACCCAAACAGCCTGAATTATATAAAGTGGGTCCCAAGTTTAATGTGAATCAATACAACTTTTAAAATTATAAGATATGGGGACTTTCCTGGTAGTCCAGTGGTTAAGACTCCATGCTTCTACTGTAGGGGACGCACATTTGATCCTTGGTTGGAGAACTAAGATTCCACATGCCCCCTTCCTCCAAAATTACAAGATATGCTTCACTTAACTGAAATTCAATATCTCATCTAATCTAAGAGGTACTGGTGATAAGGTATACTATTATTTATTTTATTTTCCTAGGCTCCAAAATCACTGCAGACAGTGACTGAAGCCTTGAGATTAAAAGATGCTTGCTCCTTGGAAGAAAAGCTATGACAAACCTAGAGAGCATATTAAAAAGAAAAGACACTACTTGGCTGACAAAGGTCCATATAGTTAAAGTTTTAGTTTTTCCAGTAGTCATGTATGGATTGGGTCTTTCCTTGTACTTCAACTGGTAAATAATCTGCCTGCAATGCAGGAAACCCCAGTTTGATTCCTAGGTCAGGAAGATTCCCTGGAGAAGGAATAGGGTTTCCACTCCAGTATTCTTGGGCTTCCCTGGTGGTTCAGGTGGTAAATAATCCTCCTGCAATGAAGGAGACCTGGGTTGGGAAGATCCCCTGGAGAAGGGCATGGCAATCCACTCCAGTATCCTTGCCTGGAGAATCCCCATGGACAGAGGAGCCTGGTGTGGTACAGTCCATGGGGTTGCAAAGTCAGACACAACCGAACGACTAAGCACAGCACAGCATGTATGGCTGTGAGAGTTGGATCATAAAAAAGGTTGAGCGCTGAAGAATTGATGCTTTTGAATTGTACTGCTGGAGAAGAATCTTGAGAATCCCTTGGACAGTGAGAAGTTCAAACCAGTCAATCCTAAAGGAAATCAACCCTGAGTATTTATTGGAAGGACTGATGATGAACCTGAAGTTCTACTACTTTGGCCACCTAATGCAAAGAGTTGCCTCATTGGAAAAGACCCTGATGCTGGGAAAGACTGAAGGCAGGAGGATAAGTGGAGTGGCAGAGGATGAGATTGTTGGATGCATCGCCGATTCAATAGACCTGAGATTGAGCAAACTCTGGGAGATAGTGGAAGATAGGGAAACCTAGCATGCTGCAGTCCATGGGATCACAAAGAGTCGGACATGACTGAGCGACTGAACAACAACAGGAAAAAATGATGCTGCCAATTAAAAGTTATGACAATACTTTCATGGCATTTAGAATCTGAATTTTCTATTGACCAAGAGATTTCTTGGACACATATGTGATCTCTGTCTTGCAACTCTGTTCCTGTGCTTTCCTGAGTAGAAATAACATTTCATTTCAAAGCTGAATCATGCTATAATCTTTTTTTAAATCCTCTAACTCTCAGTCCAACTCATCACATTTAGTACCAGCAATGTGCATAACTCAGCAGAAGTGATGGCAGAATGAACTCTGACCAGGTATGTGAGCAGAGGTAGCGATAACTTCCTGTTGGCCAGGGGGAATGATAAAATGTCAGCAACTTGAGGATGCAACCTCATTTCCTAGATATTAAAATGTGGAATAAATATGTATGTAAGGGTCTATGCAGGATAGGACAGGGTGCAAAGCAAGAGAGGTGATAACCCTGCTCTTTAGCGCTGGTGAGTTCTGTATCTTGGCGAAGCATCTGAGCTCTGAGCAACATTTTCTGTGCAAAGTTCTTTCAGATTTCCCTATAGCTTCCCCTCAGTTTTCACTCAACACCGCATAGGGCTCTGCTTACACCAATAGTTGAAGTGTGATGTCATTTTTATTCTCGTGTTTGTTTTATTTAATATTTATGTATTTATTTATTTGGGTGTGTTGGGCCTGAGTTGCACTATGTGGGATCTAGTTCCCTGACCAGGGTTTGATCCCAGACCCCCTGCATTGGGAGCACGGAGTATTAGCAACATCTCATCTTATCTAAGAGGAACTGGTGATAAGGTTTACTATTATTTATTTTATTTTCTTAGGCTCCAAAATTTGCAGACAGTGACCGCAGCCTTGAGAATAAAAGATGCTTGCTCCTTGGAAGAAAAGCTATGAAAAACCTAGATAGCATATTAAAAAGAAAAGACATTACTTGGCTGACAAAGGTCCACATAGTTCAAGTTTTGGTTTTTCCAGTAGTCATATACAGATTCCGGCTTTCCTGGTAGTTCAGCTGGTAAATAATCCACCTTCAGTGAAGGAGACCTTGATTCAGTTCCTGGGTTGGGAAGATCCCCTGGAAAAGAGGTACTGGTGATAAGGTTTACTATTATTTATTTTATCTTCTTAGGCTCCAAAATCACTGCAGACAGTGACTGCAGCCTTGAGAATAAAAGATGCTTGCTCCTTGGAAGAAAAGCTATGACAAACCTAGATAGCATATGAAAAAGAAAAGACATTACTTGGCTGACAAATGTCCACATAGTTAGAGTTTTGGTTTTTCCAGTAGTCATGTATAGATTCTGGCTTTCCTGGTAGTTCAGCTGGTAAATAATCCACCTGCAATGACAGAGACCTTGATTCAATTCCTGGGTTGGGAAGATCCCCTGGAAAAGGGATAAGCTACCCTATCCCATGAACCACCAGGGAAGTCTCTTCTATATTTGCTTTAGAAACAGTATAGTCCTTTAGACACTGTATGAAGGTCAAGGGAGTCCTCTTCATTTCTGTACTATTAGTAACTAGGTGCCAACGAAGGTCCATATAGTCAAGGTTATGGTTTTTCTAGTAGTCATGGATGGATGTGAAAGTTGGACCATAAAGCTCTGAAAAATTGATGCTTTTGAACCATGGTGCTGGAGAAGACTCTTGAGAGTTCTTGCACAGCAAGGAGACCAGACCAGTCAATCCTAAAGAAAATCAACCCTGAATATACATTGGAAGGACTAATGCTGAAGCTGAAGCTCCAATACTTTGGCCACCTGATGCAAAAAACTGACTCATTGGAAAAGACCCTGATGATGGGAATGATTGAGGGCAGGAGGAGAAGGGGGGAACAGAGAATGAGGTGGTTGGTTAGCATCACCAAATCAATGGACATCGGTTTGAGCTAACTCTGGGGAAGAGCGAAGGACAAGGAAGGCTAGTGTGCTGCAGTCCATGGGGGTGCAGAGTAGGACACAACTGAGCAACTGAACAACAAGTGACTAGGTGCGACCTAATACATAGTAAGGGCTCAAGGGATAAAGGAACAAATAAAAGAAGGAATGAATATTGTTTTGTGATGGACTCTGGCTCACAAAATAGATTTCTCTCCTAAGAATTTGGAAAAAATTATTGTGATTAAATGATGCTCAAGCAGTCTTATTTACTGGAATACAAAGGTGGTGTCACTCTTCACAAAATTTCTTATACATCAACAATGCCCCGGGACTGAATTTCAGACAGCTCCTCACTTCCCTATACCACGTCTGCACTCACATGTATAGACCCTGTGTTCTAATGAGGATCCTCGAACTTGATGCCAAGCAGCTCTGAGTGCAAAACTATCTCTGCCATTTAACTGCCTGAGGGAACTCGAGGTTTTCATTCTCTCCTGGTCTCAGTTAAAGAGATCTACATCTTGAGATTGTCTTGAGGACGAAATGCCAGGTAGACAGCACCTATAACTGTGTCTGCTATTGTATAAATTCTCAGAAAGTTTTAGCTACAGGTTTAGAAAGCAAAAGAGCTCTCGATCCTACCATGTCTGCTGGTTGGCATGCCAAACCTGAGAGAAGGCTCTTCTATTTCTGTTTTAAACAGTAAAATTAAGACTCAGAAGAAAATCATCGTGGCAGACTAAGACCTTTGATTCAGTTCTGATCAAATGATGTTTATTTTTTATTTAAAATCTCAAGGATTTTCAACCTTGAGAGAATATTTGAGATGGTCTAGTCCCAAACTCCCACTTACCGCATGAGGAAGTGAGGAGCAGAGAGACCATGTTTGCTTTCAGCACCACTCAGCTGCTGATGACAGAACTGGGACTGGAGCCCACAGATCAGGACTCTGAAAACATGCTTGTTTCAATATTTTTCCCCCAACATGGTGTCCAGCTCTGAAGACTGCATCCTTCACTGAGAACACTTTCGCTGCTCCGTGGTCTGCCCTTGCCTCCTCTCCAACCTCATTTTCTACTGGCATGGCTCTCCTCTCTCCCCCACCCATGTTTTCCTTATCCCTCACATATACTCATTCCCCCATGTCCTTGTTTTCTGTACAGAGAGCTCTTCTTCTGCTCCTTTCCATGTCTGCTTCCTCACTTTAACTTAAGTCTCTTGTTAAATGCCACCTCTCCATAGAGGAATTCTCTATCCCAATTAGACTGTAGACCCTAAATGAAAGAGCCCCAATCCGCCACCACCTAATATTCTCAATTCCTTTGCTCTGCTTTTTCTTACAACACTTATTATTTGCTTTTTAAAGAAATTTAATCATAGTTGAGTTACAATGTTGTGTTAGTTTCAGGTATACAGCAAGGTGATTTACTTACATATATATATACACACATATGTCTATGTAATATATATATTACATATGTATAAATATATGTGTATATATGTAATATATATTACATATGTATATTATATACATATACATATGTAATATATATATTATATACAAATATATGTAATATATATATTACATATACATATGTATGCTGCTAAGTCATTTTAGTCATGTCCGACTCTGTGCGACCCCATAGACGGCAGCCCACCAGGCTCCACTGTCCCTGGGATTCTCCAAGCAAGAATACTGGAGTGGGTTGCCATTTCCTTCTCCAAATATACATATGTTATGTAATATATATATTCAGATTCTTTTCCCTTATAGGTTATCATAAAATGTTGACTATAGTTCCCTACACTATATAGCAGTTCCTTGTTGGTTATCTATGTTATATATTGTAGTGTGCAGATGTTAATTCCAAATGCCTAATTTATCATTTCCCAATGCAATGTATTTTACTTGTTTAATGCTATGCCTCTTCCACTACAACATAGAGTTCATAAAATCAGTGACTGGTTTCGCTGGTTTTGTTTTGTTCATCTTCATGTCACCCCCAGAGCTACGACTGGCACATAACATGTGCTCCATGAAAACAGTTGTTGAATGTCAACTCTGTTACAAGCACTGGGATACGCCCTGGGAAAAACAATTGTAAGTCAAAAAGGCAGCCTCTCTACAGTTTCTAGTGTAGTGAGGGACACAGATATTAATTAAATAATTACTGGAGTATATCGTAAGAGTATATAATCAGGAGATGTGAACTAGTCTTGAAATTCTGGGAAAACTTCTCCCAGGAGGTAAATTTCTGCATACATGTCTGATGGATAAATGGGTGTAAACTAGGTGAAGAGAGTGGAAGACAGGGTTTCCAACAGAGAAAACACTAATAATATACTCTAGCAGGGAGAAGGGGTAATGATGGAGGGCAAGTATCAGAAGGATGAGGAAATGCGAAGAAATCAGACTATGGGAGACTTTTCAGGACACATTAAAGATTTTGACCTCTATCTTTTGAGTCATGAAGAGCCACCGGAGGATTTTAATCACAAAGGTGATAACTCGGTTCTGCATTTTTAATGATCGATTTGGTGGTTGCTTGAAGATTGATGCAGAAGAGGGTAAGCGGGGAATCAGAATGACTAGCTAGAGGTCACTGCAATAGACCCTGAGAGGAAGTGACAGTAGCTCATACCAGGGCAGAGACTGGGAAAGGGGGAAGAAACGTAGAAATAGAGACAGATGCAGAGAACAAGGCTATGGATATCAAGGGGGAAGTGGGGATGGATGAAATGGGAGATTGGGATTCACACATACGTACTATTGAAAACTATGCATGAAATAGATAGCTAGTGAGAACCCAGTGTACAGCGCAGGGAACTCCACTCAATGTTCTGTGGTGACCTAAATGGGAAGGAAGTCCAACAAAGAGGGACATGTGTATGGACCTAGAGCTGATTCACTTTGCTGTACAGTAGAAACCAATGCAACACTGTAAAGCAACTATACTTCAATTTAAAAAAAGAAGAAATGAATGGTCCAAGATCTCAGAGTTATATTTAATTGGACTTGGTCTGGGATCAGGATTGAGGAAGAATGTGTCAAAGATAACTCTCAGGTTTTGGGGTTTTGGTCTTTTTTTAAAAAAAATTTTACTGTGAAATTCAGTGAAAGGTGGTGACATAGAGATGGGGAATCTTGGAAGAAGACTAAGTCATGAATGCTATTTTGGGTGTGCAGATGCTCTTGAGGCATCTAAATGCAGATATGAAGTAGCAAGAAACATACGTCTGGAGCTCAGGAAAGATGTATCTCCACACTGGAGACACACATGGGTGCTTTTAGGTGGTCCTTGAGGCTACAGGTGTATATGGGGTAGAGGACAGTCTGAGAAGAGGCCTACAGTGGTGCTTTATGAAACTCCATAATTTAATGGCCAGGTAGAAAAAGGTGGACCTGAAAGGGCACAGAGGAGTGACCAGAAATGAGAAAACCAGGGCAAGTGTGTCCCATTGATCAGGAAGGCAGAGGTATTCAGTGGAGAGAGGTGTGATCAGCAAAGGCACACATGGCAGGGAGGTGGCAGAAGCGGGTGCTGCTGTGAGGCCTTTGTGGTCGATGACATCAGAGCCACCTGTTGACTAGGGAGGGCCATTTGAATGAAACAATCAGAAAGAAACCCGATTAGAAGAGGCCAAAGGGAAAATAATAGCATTTGTAATGGAGAGGGCAATAAAAGACAGAAATTTTGAGAAGAATAGGTGGGAAATTAAGAGACAGAAAAAGTTTTAGTTGGTGGGGGAATGGATAGGGTTTCTGGAAGATTATATATCTGTTGATTTAAAAACGAAGACTTGAGCATGTTGACATGATGATGGGAAGGAACTTCATTCCAAAGGACACATTTGAAAGCCTATGTAAATAACCTAGTCTGGGCAAAGGAACTGAGACTACTCTCCTCTGTTGTCCTAGGAGGGGAAAAGGGCAGGAGGGAAATTTTATCATAGAGAGTAAGACAATATGGAAAGGCTGATCCTTTGGGAGTTGGTGTTCATGCCAGTCTGCCCACTGAAGTGACCCTCTAGTCACCTGCGCTGTCATGAATACAAGAAAAGATGGGCTCAGTTTATTCCAGATTGGGGTTTTTTTCTAGATGCATGTAATGAGAAAGAAGAGGCAAGGAAGTTATATATAGACTGTGACAAACGTGTTGTAGACATTATGTTGAATAAAGCATATATTTATTATTATGTTTACTGGATGGAGAGAAGATATTTTCTCTTTCACACTTTCTTATTTTGAGCACTGTTTTTAGGTGAGGTTTTAGGCTATCTGGGTCAATTTGGTTCATGTCTACACTTTATACTTGACTGTGAACTGCTTTCAAGGAAGGGGCCATAACTAATTCACATCTGCATTGCCTAAGGGATGACTGATAAATGGTAACTAAGTACATTGTATAAATTGATGCATGTGGAGGGAATTTAGGCAGGGAAATTACTAATAAGACACTTACCTATTCTTTAATAATAAAAATAATAATCACCACTATCCTTGATACAGATTTATGGTTTGCCTCTCAAAATAAAATACACAGAATGAGCTGAAAACCTGACTAAGTTGTGAAGGAGAGATGTGGTCATTATTTTTTCAGTTCTGTTTCCTAAGGAGATGTTATTTCTCCCCCTTCTAGATAAATGAGAAAAAGAGGAGCGAAGCAGACTAGATCACTTTAAAATTCTTCATTAGCATCCACACTGAATAAATTTCAATGGCAGGAGCCTTAACACAGCTTTCACTGTATCTGATGCACAGAAAACGAAGCCTGCCAATCTTGCAACATGTCTCAAGATGAGGAAGGTCAACATATCAGAAAATAAAATCAGTGGCAGAGATTTCAAAGAAATTCATCCCAAGAGTTCTTCTCAGTGAATGCAGTGGAAGATTGAAGAATTCAATTACATGAAAAAGAGGCCTTTTTTTTAATACCATGCCCAGCTATTAGTTTTTTGTCATTGCTAACATGAAGGCATATTGTTAGCCATCAGGAAATCTCAACAAATTCATACATTCAAATCACAAGGGATTTGTTTGGTAGATGGATCTGAAATCTGGTCTGCCTCCAACTCCTCACCCAAGATTTCATTTATGCCAAGGAGAATGTTATCCATAATCAGAGATAGAAAAATCTAACTCATTGCCACTGAGCTGCTTTATTCCTTTAGAAAAGAATCCTACTTTTAATTCTGATGGAACATAATAATTAACATTTTTTATTTGAGTTTGATCAATTGAATTTCTTCTCTCTTAGAAAGCAGAGACAGTGAATGGTTATCCAAGTATATTCTGGGAAGCAATATTGCCTTTGTATGAAGAGCCTTAAAAATGCATCTTAATATTTTCCCTAATGAATAAAAATCTATGGGTTGATTCAAAGGAAGTAATATTTTTTATTCTAAAACATAAAGCTTTACTTATAGAAACGTTCATCGTAGCATGTTGTGCGCTAATCTCTCATAAGATGAATAGCCGCAGATCCATTACATCCCTGCATGTGTGTTCCCTCATAAAGTGACTTCAGTGCTCCTGACATCCAGAGGTAGCATTTATTTTTCTATCCCTTGATTTTGGACCTACTGTGGGACTTGTCTTGACCAAAGAAATGGGATGGAAGTGAAGTTTCACTAGTTTGAGAACTTAGACCTCAAGAGGTCTTGGACTTTCGCTGGCCCCTCACGGCATGCCTCTCTGAGACCTCCCTGTAGGAAGTCAGTCTGGCTTATAAGAGGACAGAAGCACTGAGGAGAAGAGGGTCGGCCAGTCTTCAGCCAGCACCAACTGCCAGGCATAGGAATATGGCCATCTTGAACCTTCAAACTCAGCTGAGCCTCTAGCCAACAGCAACTGCTTGAGTGAGTCCAAAGTAAACCAGTAGATCCACCTAGCCACCCAACAGAAGCATGAGAAATAATAAAGAAATGTTGCTTTAGGGCAGTGAAGTTTTAGGATGATACCCTCAAAGAATTAGATGATGGAAACTGGATATACCAAAGGGGAAAAAAAAGAAATAATAAACAATAATGGAAAGGTTAAATGAATTATTCTATGCTCACATGATGGAATATCATGCAGATATTACAAATTATGTTGGCAGAGAGCTATTGGTGGTTTGTGCATCTGCTTGTGTTACAATGTTTAATGAAAAGCAGTATGAAAAAAGTTATATACCATGGGCTGTCATTAAACAACAGAGAAAATGGCTGCAGAAAAGATACCAGAATATTTCAAAGGCTACTAATGGTTAAATCAGTTATATCTCTTAACTTGTGTTTTTCTTCTAGACAGCTGTTTTTAATTATATTTCTGCTTCCTCCCTTTATTCAAGCCAACAGTCATAAGTGCTTTAAAAAAATATTGTGTCCCAAATTGAACTAGAACTTTTGCTAGTGTTTTTAAGAAAGATTCTTGCCAATATTTATATGGTTCTGCCAAAATGCCTCCTCTCACAGCTCCTTTTCTTTCCATGGTGTCAATGGGAAACATGGGTCTTAAAATGAAAGAAACCCACTAAGATAGGACAGTCACCTGGGGAAAATTTAATCTGGGCAAAGTAGTTAGAGTAGGATCAATAAAGAACTGTTATAGGTTCAGTCAGTTCAGCTCAGTTGCTCAGTCGTGTCCGACTCTTTGCGACCCCATGAATCGCAGCACGCCAGGCCTCCCTGTCCATCAACAACTCCCAGAGTTCACTCAGACTCACGTCCATCGAGTCGGTGATGCCATCCAGCCATCTCATCCTCTGTCGTCCCCTTTTTCTCCTGCCCCCAATCCCTCCCAGCATCAGAGTCTTTTCCAATGAGTAAACTCTTCGCATGAGGTGGCCAAAGTACTGGAGTTCAGCTTCAGCATCATTCCCTCCAAAGAAATCCCAGGGTTGATCTCCTTCAGAATGGACTGGTTGGATCTCCTTGCAGTCCAAGGGACTCTCAAGAGTCTTCTCCAACACCACAGTTCAAAAGCATCAATTCTTCGGCGCTCAGCTTTCTTCACAGTCCAACTCTCGCATCCATACATGACCACAGGAAAAACCATAGCTTTGACTAGATGGACCTCAGTCGGCAAAGTAATATCTCTGCTTTTGAATATGCTATTTAGGTTGGTCATAACTTTTCTTCCAAGGAGTAAGCATCTTTTAATTTCATGGCTGCAGTCACCATCTGCAGTGATTTTGGAGACCCCAAAAATAAAGTCTGACACTGTTTCCACTGTTTCCGCATCTATTTCCCATGAAGTGATGGAACCAGATGCCATGATCTTCGTTTTCTGAATGTTGAGCTTTAAGCCAACATTTTCACTCTCCTCTTTCACTTTCATCAAGAGGCTTTTTAGCTCCTTTTCACTTTCTGCCATAAGGGTGGTGTCATCTGCATATCTGAGGTTCTTGATATTTCTCCCGGCAATCTTGATTCCAGCTTGTGCTTCTTCCAGCCCGGCGTTTCTCATGATATACTCTGCATAGAACTTAAATAAGCAGGGTAACAAGATACAGCCTTGACGTACTCCTTTCCCTATTTGGAACCAGTCTGTTGTTCCATGTCCAGTTCTAACTGTCGCTTCCTGACCTGCATATAGGTTTCTCAAGAGGCAGGTCAGGTGGTCTGGTATTCCCATCTCTTTCAGAATTTTCCACAGTTGATTGTGATCCACACAGTCAAAGGCTTTGGCATAGTCAATAAAGCAGAAAGAGATGTTTTTCTGGAACTCTCTTGCTTTTTCCATGATCCAGCGGATGTGGGCAATTTGATCTCTGGTTCCTCTGCCTTTTCTAAAACCAGCTTGAACATCAGGAAGTTCACGGTTCACGTATTGCTGAAACCTGGCTTGGAGAATGTCGAGCATTACTTTACTAGCCTGTGAGATGAGTGCAATTGTGTGGTAGTTTGAGCATTCTTTGGCATTGCCTTTCTTTGGGATTGGAATGAAAATTGACCTTTTCCAGTCCTGTGGCCACTGCTGAGTTTTCCAAGTTTGCTGGCATATTGAGTGCAGCACTTTCACAGCATCATCTTTCAGGATTTGAAAATAGCTCAACTAGGATTCCATCACCTCCACTAGCTTTGTTTGTAGTGATGCTTTCTAAGGCCCTTTTGACTTCACATTCCAGGATGTCTGGCTCTAGATGAGTGATCACACCATCGTGATTATCTGGGTCGTGAAGATCTTTTTTGTACGGTTCTTCTGTGTCTTCTTGCCACCTCTTCTTAATATCTTCTGCTTCTGTTAGGTCCATACCATTTCTGTCCTTTATCAAGTCCATCTTTGCATTAAATGTTCCCTTGAAATCTCTAATTTCCTTGAAGAGATCTCTAGTCTTTCCCATTCTGTTGTTTTCCTCTATTTCTTTGCATTGATCACTGAGGAAGGCTTTCTTATCTCTTCTTGCTAATCTTTGGAACTCTGCATTCAGATGCTTGTATCTTTCCTTTTCTCCTTTGCTTTTCACTTCTCTTCTTTTCAGTTATTTGTAAGGCCTCCCCAGACAGCCATTTTGCTTTTTTGCATTTCTTTTCCATGGGGATGGTCTTGATCCCTGTCTCCTTTACAATGTCATGAACCTCTGTCCATAGTTCATCAGGCACTCTATCTATCAGATCTAGTCCCTTAAATCTATTACTCACTTCCACTGTATAATCATAAGGGATTTGATTTTGGTCATACCTAAATGGTCTAATGGTTTTCCCTACTTTCTTCAATTTCAGTCTGAATTTGGCAATAAGGAGTTTATGATCTGACCCACAGTAAGCTCCTGGTCTTGTTTTTGTTGACTGTATAGAGGTTCTCCATCTTTGGCTGCAAAGAATATAATCAATCTGATTTCGCTATTGACCATCTGGTGATGTCCATGTGTAGAGTCTTTTCTTGTGTTGTTGGAAGAGGGTGTTCATGTCTGACTCTTTGCAACCCCATGGACTGAAGCCTGCCAGGCTCCTCTGTCTGTGGGATTCTCTGGACAAGAATCCTGGAGTAGGTTGCCATGCCCTCCTCCAGTGCCTTCCCCAGAGTATCTTCCCGACCCAGGGATTGAACCTGTTATCTTCCCGACACAGAGATTGAACCTGCGACTCTTAGGTCTCCTGCACTGCAGGTGGGTTCTTTACCGCTGAGCCACTGGGGAAACACTGTTACAGGTTAGGCATATTCCAGTTTGGTTTCCTTCATAGCTCTTAGCTTTCTTTGATGTCAGGTTTTCTATCTGCCTGTTTGTTTGTACATTTCTCCACCTCAAAGGTTAAGTCCATGAAGTGGAATTTTATTTATCTGATTCCTGCTATATTCTGGTCATAGAATAAATGTTCATTAAATGAATAAACAAAATAATTGACCAAAGACTGGCTTTGTATTCATCAAGTCTCTGTCAGATAAAAACCTCGCAGTGAGAATCCTAGACTCAGGAGTTCAAAAATCTATTCTGGGGCTTTTAATTTTGGACAAATCCTCTCACTTCTCTGAGCTAACTTTCTTGACATGAAGAGAGAATGCTAAATTTTACTCTCAAAAGATAGCTTAAAGAATAAGGTAAACACATGTAAGAATTAAAAAGATTTTAAAATTAAAAAAATAAAAAACTATAAAAAAAAAAAAGCAAACCATAAAGCAATTCAGACTAAACCTAAAAAAAAAAAAAAAGAAAGAATAAATGACTGTCACCATGCAAAAAAAAAAAAAAAAAAAAAAGAATAAGGTAAATTTATGAGAAATGACAGTAAATCAGGGACAATTTTAAACTAATAATAATAGGTGGCACTTGTCTGTGTGTCAAGAGTAGTATATACATTAACTGTCATCCTTATTGCTATAGGATGTAGATATTACTGTTTTTCACTTTACAGATAAGGAAACTAAGCCTCATGGAGACTTAAGATAGATCAGCTAAGAAGAGGTAGAACCGAACCTTGGTAGAGTTCCTTGGTTGGGTCTAAATCACATACTCATTCTAACATAATAATAATAATAATTGCATTTGATAACTCGTGCAGATAAATGCTACCACAGTAATAGAAGAATGTTATGATTCTTATCTCTTTGCTTCTTTTCTGAAAAACTCAGATTCCCAAAACTTAGGATGCTCTAGTCAAATTGCTGAGCTTCTCCTTGGATCACTCTCTTTGGGTCCCTGTCTTTTATTTTATTTTGTTTTTAATTTTTATTTTTACTTTATTTTACTTTACAATACTGTATTGGTTTTGCCATACATTGACATGAATCTGCCATGGGTGTACACGAGTTCCCAAACATGAACCCCCCTCCCACCTCCCACTCCATATCATCTCTCTGGATCATCCCCGTGCACCAGCCCCAAGCATCCTGTATCCTGCATCAAACATAGACTGGCGATTCGTTTCTTACATGATAGTATACATGTTTCAATGCCATTCTCCCAAATCATCCCACCCTCTCCCTCAGAGTCCAAAAGTCCGCTCTACACATCTGTGTTTCTTTTGCTGTCTCGCATACAGGGTCATCATTACCATCTTTCTAAATTCCATATTGCGTTGGAACTCAGACTGTACATTCTAGAAAGAAAAGAAGTGCAAGAACCATACTGTTTCTAAATCCCTAGGTGCTACTAATTAAATACAAACCATCTTTCTAAATTCCATATTGCGTTGGAACTCAGACTGCACATTCTAGAAAGAAAAGAAGTGCAAGAACCATACTGTTTCTAAATCCCTAGGTGCTACTAATTAAATACAAACTTATTTCTCTCACTGACGCTGCCCTGGTTGTAGTCCTAAAACCTCTCCCCTGAACCTTTGCTGTTCCCTCTTTTTAAAAATATTTTTTATGTGGACTATTTTTAAAGTCTTTACTGAATTTGTTACAATATTGCTTTTATTTTATGCTTTGGTTTTTTGGCCACAAGGATCTTAGCTCCCTGACAAGGGATCGACCCTGCAACCTCTGCACTGAAAGGTGAGGTCCTAACCACAGGACCACTAGGGAAATCCCTCCTGTTCCCTCTTAATGAGTCATTTTTCCTCTTGTCTCACCTCTCCCACCTGTCATCTACACCATATCAAAATGACCTGTAACTCTGACCTTACCCTGTCACTCCCTCTTTCCTATCATTTACAAAGAAGTTCAAGCAACCTAGCATAATAAACACAACACTCAAAAACCAGGTTACTTGTCTTTGTTGTCAGCCCCGTGCTACTCATTCCCTGCCTGGCAACGTCTGACTGACAGCTTACCATCCCCCTCTCTCAGGGCTATTTCCCTTTCTGGTGTATTGAATCCCCACCAACTCTATTCATACTTCCCTTCCAGCCACCAGGACTCAGCTTAGGCATTGCCTCACCCAGGAAGCTCTCCTCAGTTCCACAGATGAGTTGGGTGTCCCTCTCCTGCTCCTAACACCCCTGCTTGTCTATTTCATCACCAGAAGGTGAGCCCCAGGAGAGCAAAGGAATCCTGTCATTGTTATCCATGAAATGAGAGAGATAATGGAACCTACTCTTAGTAGGATTGTTACAAGGGTGAAATGACCCAGCACAAAAATGCTTAGAACAGTGTATACAGAGACAGTCCTCGTGGGAAGCACTCATTGAGTGCTTGG